>NW_026940588.1:0-12071 GCF_032062105.1 Saccostrea cuccullata | reverse complement strand
TAGCAAAATTCCATCAGAATTGAGAAAATTCGAAAAAATGACCAACTTTGGAACCCTCGTGTGGCCTTCCTGTACTCCTTGGATCAAGATTTTTGCTGGTTTAAAACAAGATACATTTAAAATTCTTGACTGAAATATATCACCACTTTATCTGTGTTTTGAATGTTACCTCAAATAAGGGGCCATATTCGACGGTCACCATACCTTTTCCTTTTCGGATAGCTCTATGGAAGCTTGACGCGAAACGTAACATCGTTTCAGCCCTATCTTTCATGTCCACAGGAGGACATATTTACTCATAGATGCTATGTTACGAAATTGGTTGAAATTGGCCCAAAAGTCATAACGACCGACTCAGGAAGCAGAACGACAGGACGAAACAAATAGCAAAAAGGGATCCAGCAAAAAGTCACCTGCGTAATTCAGATGATCAAAAAATTCGCATATTACTTTTGAAATCAGTAAGTTAAAATTATCAAAAACAATAGAAAGGGAAAAACTTCGCAAACAAAATTGCTCAATACCGTGAATCACGACCGAGAGTTTATTTTTTCTCCTAGAAATTGTATTTTTAATACTTTTAAGTTTATTATCAAGAGTACCGAGTATACAGTATCACTTATATACTGGAGTCGTGCGTATATCCATCGTGTTAAATTCTTTTATCAGCGTGTTAACGAAGAGCATTTTCTCAGTTACAGTGAACAAAGAAAATAATTCTCTCGCGAGAACATTGGAAAGTAATTGATCCAATACTCTTTTTATCAGTTAGAAAATCTTGTATCGGATAGCACCTTAGAATGCAGTGAAAGTGTCTCAGAGAATTCAGAAGACACTGAAAGCTTGTAGTAATTCTATTAGCATTCCGGATAATCAAATGAAATCCGATTATTGTTTTATTGTCGAAGAAATGGCGGAGTATACATAGTGATAAAATCGCGCCTTGGGTTTCGTTTGGAAAGCTAATTACCTTTTTAAATGTTGTTATTTTGTGTAAAATGCACAGGTTAAACAGTGATTTTACTGTCCTAATGCAATCAGACTGTCGTATTTGTAATGAAATGAAACAAAGCCTGACCACGTCTTAAAATAATGGCTTTTTCCAATGGTGCGTCTTTTTATCGTTAGAATTACCACAATAAAAACAGTTCATTGTTGTTCTGCCGAGAGAAATTAAATCATGGCGTCGACAACTAAAAAAAAAGTTATGTAAATCTAAAACAAAATTAAAGGATATATTTAAAATACTCCCTGATAACTGAAAGCGAAAATAAATCATATCTGTAAGAAAGGAATTAATTATATTATCAATGACTTTATAGCCTCGAATACCTTAAACAAAGCCTAAATAGAACGTGACAATTCTGCCATAAACGTTCACAATCATTTCATTTATCCGGAATTTTTTGTTCCGAACACATTGTCCGTGACAACGAGACACGACTGTACCTAAACCAAAATAACTGCTAAAGGGAAAGAACTTTCGTTTGTATGATACATGTATGTCTGTGATGAAGTTGAATTAATTCTTTTTTTCTCCTCAATTTTTGTATTTTTTGTTTGTGTGTAAATAGAGTAATTATATCCCGAGTTTGGTTCCGTAGTTGGGAGTGTTCGAAATAAAGCTATTTTTAGTATAACCGGTTTGGTCAGGGAGAGTCGTGGCTGTTTGTCAAGAGTGCGGCCACGTTTTGATTTTGTCCATTAGTCCACGTTTCCTGGCGAATTCCAGAAGTTAGTCTGGTAAACGGGTAGCCAGGAAGTTGGTTATTTACTATATGGGCATTTCTTTCTCCAGCCGGTAAGCTATTCTTATTTGTAAATATTTCGTGGGTTTTGTAGTAAAGTTATGGGTGTAATGTCTGCATGTTAATACAGTTTACGGTTTGAGCCGTGTTTGGGTTTTAGATTAAGAAATTGTTATTTCAGTGCGGAGGGGTTATAAGTATAAACCCGGGGCTGAAGTGGGTTGTAGGACCTCAGGAGTGCATTTGAGGCATTGGTCGAGACGGGGCCAAAACAAGTTGACGACGGAGGTCGTGGTGTACACGGACAGAGTGTGTGTAACTAATGGAATTGGTGACGGTTATAGCCGTATAGAGGGGAGTGAAATTTAGTGGTATCCAGTGGGAGACCGGTGAGTTCAGGACTGGAACTAGAGGGACGCAGTGTTGGTAGTATGGAGGCCCAGTGGTGTTATGGTTGATGTAACTGTTTTTCTACGAAGTTGAATAGCCAAACTTCCAATTCAGTTTTAAAGAAATAAAACCTTGAAAAGTTCATATAGTTTAACGGATTTCAGATTTACAGTTATTATTTAACTAAAAGTTATTTTTTTCTGCGAAAAATCTACAGTGCTGAATTTTTGTTATTTGTTTGTTTTCTCATATAATTACATCTGATTTGTTAAAACCAGCATTTGATTTATTGGCAATTATTTTGTTTTAAATTAAATCTTTCATTTCATTGTCAATATTATCTGGTTTTTGTTTTGAAATTATATTTTGTTTTCTTTGTGAGAGAGGGTGCGTGAGAGTGCGTTTGTTTTGTTAATTTCTTATTTTGGTTGTTTGTTTTTTATTATTAAAATAAATTTATTTTGTTTTGTATATTCTACAGCTTATCATTTTCTTCTCTACCTGCACAAAATCTAAAAGAACTTCATGACATATGGTGGCAGCGGTGGGATTTTGTGGTGACTGGTATAGAGGAAAAGATATTCAGTAGAATATTGTTGTATCGCAGAAAAAATATTTTGTAATCTGTTTAATTTTTGTTATTCGTATTTTCAGTGGATTGTGAGTTTTTTTTTTGGCTAGTCACTTTTATTTATCTTGTGTCTGGTTACAATGTCGTTGCCTAGTTGGATTCAAGATGCAGTTAATAAGGGTCAAGATTTGTCAGTGTGTCTGGAATTGTGGAAGCATGCCTCTGCACTTGATCGAGATGAGCGTATGGAAAGGAGGGAAGAGAAGAGACAAGAAATGGAAATGCAGAAATTAGCTATGGAAAAAGAAGCAGTTACTGGAGAAGGACATGGAGGAAAAGAGGCAGCTTATTGAAAAAGATATGGAGGAAAAGAGGTTACAGGTAAAAATGAGAGAATTAGATTTAAGTGGCCGAAACCTGAATGGGCTTTGCGACCAGTGTCTCAATTAACAAAAGTGTCGCTGGATATATCTCCATGGTTGGGGGAAGACAAGTCTAATGATTATGATATCATTAAGTAGACAATACTGAAAAAGTATGATTTGACAGCTAATACATACAAGGATAAGTTAAGAGCTCGTCATCTAAAGATTTGCACATGTGGTTGAAAGAGAGGCAACCAAAATCAGCAAATGAAGTAATCAAGCTTGCTGAAGCCTACCAGAATGCACATCGTGGGTCGATGTTCATGCATGTGATACATTCCAAAAGTACCTCAAAGAATAAAAGAGGTAAATTTAAAGTTCGGCCATCTTAGCATAACAATCTGGAAAAGAGGTGTATCAAAATACTGGACACTTTATAAACGCATATGCATAACGTAAATCAACTGATAAGGGCTTAAGGTCATGAAAACAATGGATAACAAAGGCTAAGACAGTACAACCTACCGATGGTCAGGGTTATGTGGGGTTATTTCACTTGCTGACGAGGAAGTGTTGTGATTAAGAGTTGTTGTTGAATCAAGAAAGGTGTATTCTGTGGACAAGTGTAGTGGGCTGAAAATTGAATCCGGAAAGTTAAACGGTAATGAAGCTTCTGTGTTAAGGGATACAGGATTCACTTCAATTCTGGTAGATGTTACTCTTGCAAATGGATATTTAGAGAAATATTCGGAAGTGTGGGTTTAAGTCGAGACAGCCTTTGTCACAGGTAAGGTAGTGGCTTTGATAATCCGTTTGCAGATCTTATTGTAGGATTGATTGGATGTATGTTGTTTAACGTCCCTCCAGAGAATTTTTCCCTCATATGTAGACGGCATCACTTGACAGTGGAGAGCTTAAAATGTTGTCCTATACTCGGCACTCAGGACCATTGAGCAGTGAGGGATCTTATTGAAGGAAACAAAACTGTACTCGTGTAGACATCCCTGTTGAAAATGAAATAGCTATGCGAAATCAAGGGAAGGAAAAAATGTGATGCAGAAGTAACTACGGCGGCATCCATGGAAAGATGTAAAGAACCGGAAGAGTAGGCCTTTTAGAATTAATTTGATAAGGAGGATTAGATTAAGGAGTAGCAGAAGATTCCTACTTTATACAGAAAGAAGGTGGTGGATAGGAGGGAGAGGAAAGTTTCCTTACATTGGACAAGGGTATGCTGTATAGGAATCTCAGCTCAACTACTGAGGAGATGGTGAAGCAGTTAGCGGTGCCAACAGAATTCCGCAGACAGATTCGATCTCTTGGACATAACAGATGGCAGATCACATTGGTATAAAGAATTTCAGGGAGAGGATACTTAAGCACTTGCCAAGGAATCTTTTACGACTCTAAGAGATACTGTTGGTCTTGTCCTTAATGTCAGAGAGGGACATTTAAAGGCAAGGATAGCAAGGTTCCTTTAGTTCAGACCCCCAGGATCGATGGACCATTTGAAAGGGTAGCTTCCGACATGGTTGGACTGTTACCAAGACCACAAGAGGAAATCCATTTGTACTGGTACATGTTATGTGCGGGTATGCAACAAGATACACCGAAGCAATACCTCTACAGAGTAAGAAAGCAGAAGTTGTGGCAGAAGCGGTGATAGAGGTGTTCTTACCTGTTGAGTGCCAAATAGATCCTGTTTGATTAAGGTACAAGACTAGTACTAAGTTTATGTCGTCACTGACGTCAGAGTTATGTAGACGGCTGAGCATGCGTAAGTTGAAGACCACTCTCTATCATTCTCAAACCAATGGCCTACATGTAGTTGAGAGGTATAATTGGACTTTGAGTCAGGATAGTGGAATAAATTATTACCATACCTCCTATGCTCTTAACGAGAGATGCTACAGGAATCGACAGGATTTTCACATTTTACAATGTTGTGTTTGAGGCATGTGAGAGGTCTTTTGACGATTCTGAGAGATAACATAGATAGTAAAGATGAAAGTAATCAATTACAACCGTCTATTTTTAGCCACATCAAGGAAGAAGTAGGCCAAAATGGCAGATCTAATATTGGAAAAAGAGCAAGCTGTCAAAACAGACTTGAAAAGATAAAAGGCAGGAAACAGACCATTTGAAGTTACAGATAGAGTCCTAGTTTTGTTACCAAAAAAGTACGAAGAAGCTTAATAGAAGGGGCCTGTTCAGGTTATACAGAAAATGAGTCATATAGATTACATATAGAGTGAAGTATTACCATGATCCGGAGTTACTAATGTATATCATGTGAATATGCTTAAACATTGGTTTGACATAGAGGAGGAGATGAAATCTCAGGCAATGACAGGGGTATGTATAGCAGAGAATGCGGAAGATGAGACCGACTGGATTGGAAATTCACTCGTAGATCCTCGTCGTTGTCTATTCAATAAAAAATATGCAGAATGTCTGCAAGGATATGGTGAAGTGCTTGCAATTGTTCCAGGGAGAACTAGAGTGTTGAAACACCTGTTGGTGACTGCAAGTGATAGTCTAATACGACAGAAACCCCACCAAATTCCTCATTCTATAAGAGACGAAAGTCCGAAAAGAGTTACCATCCATTTTAGAGGCAGGAATTTTGGAAGCTACGGTAAATCCGTATACATCACCTGTAGTCAAATTCCTAAACAGGACAATTTCATCAGGTTTTGTGTTGACTACCGAAAACTAAATCAAGTACCTGGTATCACATTTTGACCCTATTTTGCCTATATAGAGGGTATAATTGACAGACTGGGAAAGGCAAAGTACTGTAAAATCACATATTTTTCGTGTGGTCAAAGTTTTGTGGGTTGAGAAAAAAAATCTTGGTTTGTTGGGATTTGATTTCGTGGATAAAGAACTTTTTAGTAGTTGTGCATATGAAAATTTACGTTTCGTAGTGGACATGAATTCGTGGGTCTCTTCATACCTCGAAAACAACGAAAATTAAACCCCCGCGAAAATTAGTGATTTCACAGTACTTAAGTAAGCTATACCTAATAAAAAGTTTTGGCAAATTAGTCTAGACGATGATACAAAAGTATCTTCGTACCTCCATTTGGCCATAATCAATTTACAGTTATGCCATTTGGAATAATGAACTCCGCTGCAACTTTTAACAGGCTGGTAAGAACGTTTTAGACAATCATCATCAATTCAAAGATTCATATCAAATGTGGTGGTCAAATTCTTTTTTCGAATCGTGTTCAGCTTCTAAGAATGCAGGTCTAAAAGCAAATCTAAGGAAGTGTGAGATTAGTTCACAACAGATTTAATTTCTGTGCCATATGGTCGGGAACAGCCAAGTACACCCGACACCGAAGAAGATTCAAACAATCTTAAAAATTCCAGTTCCGAGCAAAAAGGGAAAAAGGTAAGATCTTTTAGAGTATCTATAAACTTCTACAGGAAGTTCATTCCTCATTTCTCTACCAAGTCAGCTATCTTATCCGATTTGACAAGAAAGAATCAGCCAAATAAAGTAAACTGGACCGATGAGCACGACAAAGCTTTTAAACAGCTTAAGCAAGATTTGGTAAGTGCTCCAGTATTATGGAACCCTGATTTTAATGCAGAGTTCGTATTGCAAACCGAAGCAAGTGATAGAGGACTAGGAGGTGTTCTTTTACAGGAGAAGAATTCAGAACGTCATCCCATTGTATATTTAAGCAAAAAGTTGTTACCAAGAGAACAGAGTTTTGCTACAGTGGAAAAAGAGTGTTTTGCAATTGTGTGGGCCATTAAACGCCTTAGAAAGTATTTGTACGGTAAGGAATTTATTATAGAGTCCGACCACCGTGCACTTCAATGGTTAAAGACGATGAGATCAGAAAATCCAAGGCTTCTACGATGGAGCCTGGTTCTTCAGGAGTACCAATACACAGTACGGCACATTTCCGGAAAGGACAACAAGATGGCAGATTTTCTATCTAGACAATCTTAGTTTTGGTTTCAACTTCATAGTGATTTATTTCAAAATGATGGACATTTTGTGATAAATGGGGGCGTGTGTGATGAAGTTGAATTATTTTTTTTTTCTCCTCAATTTTTGTATTTTTTGTTTGTGTGTAAATAGAGTAATTATATCCCGAGTTTGGTTCCGTAGTTGGGAGTGTTCGAAATAAAGCTATTTTTAGTATAACCGGTTTGGTCAGGGAGAGTCGTGGCTGTTTGTCAAGAGTGCGGCCACGTTTTGATTTTGTCCATTAGTCCACGTTTCCTGGCGAATTCCAGAAGTTAGTCTGGTAAACGGGTAGCCAGGAAGTTGGTGATTTACTATATGGGCATTTCTTTCTCCAGCCGGTAAGCTATTCTTATTTGTAAATATTTCGTGGGTTTTGTAGTAAAGTTACGGGTGTAATGTCTGCATGTTAATACAGTTTACGGTTTGAGCAGTGTTTGGTTTTAGATTAAGAAATTATTATTTCAGTGCGGAGGGTTATAAGTATAAACCCGGGGCTGAAGTGGGTTGTAGGACCTCAGGAGTGCATTTGAGGCATTGGTCGAGACGGGGCCAAAACAAGTTGACGACGGAGGTCGTGGTGTACACGGACAGCGTGTGTGTAACTAATGGAATTGGTGACGGTTATAGCCGTATAGAGGGGAGTGAAATTTAGTGGTATCCAGTGGGAGACCGGTGAGTTCAGGACTGGAACTAGAGGGATGCACTGTTGGTAGTATGGAGGCCCAGTGGTGTTATGGTTGATGTAACTGTTTTTCTACGAAGTTGAATAGCCAAACTTCCAATTCAGTTTTAAAGAAAGAAAACCTTGAAAAGTTCACATAGTTTAACGGAGTTCAGATTTACAGTTATTATTTAGCTAAAAGTTAATTTTTTTTCTGCGAAAAATCTACAGTGCTGAATTTTTGTTATTTGTTTTTTTTCTCATATAATTACATCTGATTTGTTAAAACCAGCATTTGATTTATTGGCAATTATTTTGTTTTAAATTAAATCTTTCATTTCATTGTCAATATTATCTGGTTTTTGTTTTGAAATTATATTTTGTTTTCTTTGTGAGAGAGGGTGCGTGAGAGTGCGTTTGTTTTGTTAATTTCTTATTTTGTTTGTTTGTTTTTTATTATTAAAATAAATTTATTTTGTTTTGTATATTCTACAGCTTATCATTTTCTTCTCTACCTGCACAAAATCTAAAAGAACTTCATGACAATGTCTATAGCCTATTAATCTATTAATTTATTTTTGCAATCTTGAACGTTAATCACATGCAGGATATTTACATGTATGTAATTGTATAATTTAATTAATACAGTACATATGTAAATCATATACAAATTGACAGTTTGATTATGAAACTAAATTACTTCGCAAAACTCAAGAACACAAAGCAGATATTATTCAAAACGTATGTGCAAACTAGCAGAAGAATGAATGCAGTTTCCATATTACATATTTCAATATTTGGATTCATATTTCAAATCACATCAAAATTACTTGACTGAGGTATAAATGTGACAAAGTTTCGTCAATATCGTCGGCATCAAAAAAGTTTTTAATCATGGCTTCCATTTCCCAAGATTCTCTGCCTTTCTGCGAAGAAGTGACGTGTAAAGTCGATACGCGTACGGATCTAACTGTCTTTGGGGTGTTGGATGCACACGCCGGATGTTATTGATAGAGTAGATGTTACTAACATTGGGGGTACTTTTACCCTGTCCTCTACTGGACTGCAGAAGAGGGGAGATAAATCCTTGCCTAGATTCTCCCCAGTTCACAGGGGTAGATGTCGTAAAATCTAAATCTTCCAGCGTTAACTGAGTTTGGTTGCTTCTCTGCGTTATCGGTGATTCGTTCTGTCTTCCTCGAGGGGATTCGTTTGTAAATTTATAGAAACTTCTGTCTAAAAAGCGAGGGGACACATATGGAAGCTTTTTCGGAATTTTGGACGTATTTGGTTTAATTTTTCTTTTGCGTTTGTCGGTCTTCTTTGATTTTTTATTTGGTTTCTTATTCTCAATTTTGTCTTTTTTCTCCTCACTTTCCTTCTTTTTTGACGTCTGCGATTGAATGTTCAGATAATAGAGTTCCGAATCAACCACGAATTTGCCCAGTTGATATGGCTGAATAACGGGATAATGTATATCTACTACCGTTTCTAGGCCAGGAGAAATGCCTTCCAGTAGCGCGTATTTTCTGGCTAACGTCTTCGAACGGCCAATGTCACACAAGATGTGGGAATTCACCTCACAAAATTTGGCGAAGAGAGACACTTGTTGAGAATTAAAGAATTTCCTGACGCAGACAGCTAATCGGCGATCCATGCACCCGGGAACGGAGTTATACAAGAAACATTTCTCGTATAGTTTTGATCTACTTAAATCAATTATATAAGCTACGGTTGCTATAGCCAAGAGAACAATAACTACCAAGTTGATGAACCAAACAGCTCTCATATAAGTTGATGTAGGTATAGTGCATGTAGCAACACTTTGTACACCGGAAGTAGTCGTGCTATACAGGCAATTAAACTTGTCTCGAAAAATTTCGAATCCGAAATTCTTATGAATCAGAACAAGACCGACAATCCATCCACATAAAATAAATACCAAACACGTCCATTTAACAATAAAGGAGATGAATGTGGGGCGAGCACGTGAGGTTAGATAGTATATGAAAAACTGCAGGTAGTTGTCAAGCTGATTGTGAAGAGTATTAGCCACAGTCACGTGCCTTCCTCTGTCATATCGACTGTAAGCGTCTGTTAAACTGTTGACGTGATCAAGCAGTGAACTGACGTCATCACTAACTTCACGCCCATAGCACCAGTACCAGAGAATTATGGGTAAAAGGACACTAGCAGCTTCCGTTATGATGAGAATAGGGAATAGTTTATGCGGAAGCCTGTTTTCCGGATACCATGTCTTGCTATAGTTCACGGCCTCAGTGAAATCTATCCAACAGAATTCCTCCGCCTGGCTTTTTCTTGTAGATAAGCTGGAGGTCGGATAACCAAAACACTTTATTTTTTCAACTGTAAAATAAACCAAAACAAAACAATATGTATTTATTGTATGACGTTGAGGGAGATATGAAGATTTGCTGACCCAAGAAAAATAATATTAGGACCCTTGTAATATGTTTAATTTGGGTTCCCCCAAAGTAAAGCTATAAAATGTGGGTTATTCTGCAATGTTTCAGGTTACTGATAAAAAGCTGACTTATTTCGACAGATTAAGGAAAACAATTTTTTTAACATTTGTATCATACAAAAATAAAGTTTCTTTAAAAATTCATTTTCAACACTTACCCAAGAATAACATAACAAGACCGATAACTCCGAGACAAAAAAGAACAGGTGAAAAAATAAACTTCACAAACTTGTCTAGATACACCTCTGTTGTCGGGTGTTTATCTTCCCCCGAGGTACAACTTCCACACATATTGACAATTTATAAAACTTTAAATAAAATTTTTTTGTTTTGATTTTACACTTTCGGAAAGAAAGTGCACATGACATGGAAACGGGGTATGTAACTAAAATATGAAGAACGAATGATTTGTATTGAATTGAAAAGTGTATTCGACCTCCAGGGCTCCGTATTTTTAAGATAACATTTATATGGATGAATAAAACTCTTTTCGGTAATTATCATTAAACCTACAACTGGGGTGAGATTAAATGCTGAATAGCGAGATATTAATGACTCACTTATCACGAGTTGTCTTTCCTTAAACCAAGTCGAAGTGAAGTATTTTAACAGCTAAATAAAATTTTTAAACTGCAGCTCATATTGCTTTGAATGGAACAAAGTGAAGTAGCTAAAATATTACTTTGGAAAACCGGTAGAAAATGCAAACCCATATTGAGTGTCATGTCGCTACATGATATATCTACATGGATATAATACATTTCATACTTCACGGTTCCAGATACATGTGTAAAGAAGTTTTGCCTGAGACATGTATAAAGAAGTTTTGCCTGAGAAATTTGTAATTTTTTTTTAAATGTCTGAGTTGCATTGAAATTGATTCGATCGGAATGCTCTGGATCTGTTCAGTAATATTAATGCTACACACATGCACCTCTCCAAATTTCTTTCTTTCTTTCTTTTACTTTCTTTCTTTCTTTCTTTCTTTCTTTCTTTCTTCATTCATTCATTATTTATTTATTTATTTATTTATTTATTTATTTATTTATTTATTTATTTATTTATTTTCATTTGACACAAAAGATTTCAACATACATTGTAAATTTTCTATTTATTTTATAAATCCGTCTTTTTTGGAACGTGTTTAAAGTGAAGCATGAGAATTAATGTAAAATTGTTGACTTTGTCGGGGAGTCTTAGAAGACCGGCCATATGTTTTGATTAATTGATTGTACAACAAACACTAGAAGCCATTGTTCTAGAATCACAACTCTAGCAGTTTGAGAATACGTGTACGTGTGGCTTCCAGAACTTTAACAAACAATTCACTAACAATGAGCTAATATATACACGTGACTTTTTGTTAAATTAACTTTGAATAATATAAATTAGATAGTGAATGTACATATTAAACTTCGTATTGAATTAAATTACACGTCTCCGGCAACAATAATTTGTGAAACTTTCTTTTTGGGAGGTAACATATTTTTAGGGAGGTGTGTGTAGCATAATTTTATGATAAGAAAGAATATATGTATGTAGGCTAGGCATCGGATTCGGCGGCCTACCCCCCCCCCCCCAAAAAAAAAAAAAAAGGTTTAATAGGCATTAAAAATCATAATTTCCCCAACTTTTTTGGTTTAAAACCTCCCCACTTTCTTTTTGCTTCCGACGCCTATGCGAAATTTCAATCATTATTTAATGATTAATATTCATATACATGGCTATACAGTATTTCTATATTTTGAAATTATCAGTATAATGCGTCTATAGATATCGAAAACGTTTGCCAAGTTTTTCTTGCTTTCTCAGCCAAAGGGGAATAAATCTAGGTGTGCATGCTTTTCGAAGTTTGCA
>NW_026940587.1:0-12213 GCF_032062105.1 Saccostrea cuccullata | reverse complement strand
CAAAAAGGGGGTCTTAACAGACAGTCACAGTTTTTTAAGACACCAACTATTCAAGAAATGTGGGGACCTTAGCTAAAATTTTAAGACAAAAAACAGTGGGATAAAAATTTTAATAAAGCAGCAAATTCATTGCCACTGTCCGGCCACACACCAGTACCAAAAAAGCATTGACCGGGAAATGCCACGAAAAGAAAAAGAAAAAAAAACAAAAAGGCGAGAAATGCAGAGAAAAGCTACGTAATAAACAACAGGGGCGGCTAAAAAAGGAAAACCAAACCGGGTGCACCTACAAAAAAGGGGACTACCCCAAACCCCCCCCTACAGTCCAAGGGGGGCAATCCAGAGGATCACCCTACTACCAGAATGAGTTGCCAAGAAAAAGTGGCCCTTCTCGGGCCCCCCAAATTATTCAAAAGATACCTACTATACAAAGTCGAAAAGAAACGTGAAAAAATTAACACCAGGCCAAAACCCCAAAAATTCCAATAAATACATAAGACACATCATAAATACAAATGTACAACTACATAATACTACAATTACACTATTAATTTTTTGTCAAAAACTACAAACTACCCCCCCCCCCCCCCAAAAGAAAAACCCAACCCCCATTTCTATTTTAGTGAAAATACATATTTTTACACAAACAAAATTTTCCACTACCTGAAATTTAAACCCCAAATACACAACCTCTGCCTGCATGTGCAATTATGATTTGGGCAAAGCCTTATTCCAGTGTTTCCTGAAAAAATTTATGCACATGTTTTTTAAAATTTTTTTCCCCAATCACCCCCCTTTTTTTGCGTTATTTTGGGTGGGAAATCAATGGATAGCTTTTTGTATTTCCAATAAACACCTCTTTCATTATGATTAAAGGGCCCCCATTAAAAACACATGCAAATACACATTACAAAAAGTTTTTTATTTTTAAAAAGGAACTATTTTTGGGCAAGGATCACTAAGTGACCTCTTTTACCAACTTCCCGAAATTTGCATTCTGGGATGCATTTTTTTTTTTTAATCACTCAAAAAATTTTAATTTTTAAAAAAATTAATTTTAAAATGTTTTAAAAATTTTTTTTAAAAATTTTTATAAATATTTCAAAATATAACCACCTCCTGTCAAAATTTTATTGTCATATCTTTAAAAAAAAATTTAGGGGGAAACCCTCAAACCCTCACAACCACCAAATTAGTACATATAACTTAATAGTAAAAACATGTGTTTTATTTTCTTTGTAACTTTTTTTAAAAAAACTTCATTTCCAAAATTCTTTTACCACATGATAGAGCAATGTGTCAGATAAAAATTCACATCCAAAAAAGGGGGGGAAAATTCTGGTTATTAATAAACTTCTGACGTATGACCTCGGGGGATTGTTGGCAAAAAAAATGTAAACAAACCAAATGAATGCTTTTTCAATTAATTTCAAAACATAATTTTTGCTTAAATGCACCTTTCTGCATATCATTGTAAACTTTAGAATCTACTTTTATTTTATCCCCCAAAAGTATCTAAAACATGTGAGCTATTTTTATTTTTATCTTTTGAAAGGGAGGATAAATTTCCTACATGTGCACTTTTTGCCATTTCCCTTCCCCCTTTTAAAGTGGACCCTTATGGAGGCATAAAATTCATTAAAAAATTTTTAAGGCCTTTTTAAATCCTTAGATATATTTAACTAAATACCAAGTTTGTTTTAAAATTGGTTAATCTACATGTAAAATTACATATTGTGCTAAGGCAATACAGGAAAGAAAAGGGCAAAAAATGGAAAATATGAAATTTTAAAATTGAAATATGAAAAAATTTTAGACAATAAAAGGAATAATTTTACAAGTAAGTTGTTGATACCTTTTAAAAACACACACACACTTTTAAATATGAAAAATAAAGATTTTTAGTTTCAGGTAATTTGATATCTGTACCCTGTTTTTTCAAAAAATTTTTTTAAATTAAGAAATATAAAATCTATCATGAAAATCTGAGAGTGACAATAGGGGAAACTTTTAAAAGACATTTATTCATAAATCAAATGATGTATCAATTACTGATAAAAGTGTACATAACATTCAAAAAAAAACGATTTTTAACCCCACCCCCATATCCTTTTTCCTGACTGAAGAGGGGCCATGTGCAGCTGATTGGCTAAAGCTTTGTATAGGTAATTTTAATCCCCGGAGTTTTTTTGACAGGTGATTAAAAGGAATATATTGCAGTAAAACCATAAAAAGTGTCCAAATAAACATTGTCATAATTAATTTTTTTCAAAATCCATTTCACTACACATGAAAACAATGAAAAAACAAAAGAAGAAAAAAAATTTTTGGGGTTTAAAAAAAATTTATATTAAGGCTATCAGGCTAGTCAAAGCCGGGGGGAGCTTCAAGTTAGGAAAAACCCCGGGGATCCCCAGAGACAAACACATCCCCTTGCTGAAGGCCAGGAAAACATCTAAGGGGAGATTTTTCGCCCCAACCTAGCCATGCCAAGCTAAAAAATAAGAGACGTCTTATGGTTTGAGGGAAACCGCATTGTTGACATAAAAAATGTTTAATGATGCAGCCAAATGCCATTTTCCCAGGCCAAGCACTGAAATTTTCCAGTGTGGGAATACTCAGGACAGAGGAAAGGGGGGTTTTGGGATGGCAGAAGAGACTACTTGTAGGTATGTTTTTCAGACAAATTATTATAAATTATACACTAAAATTCCTCCTTTAAAAACCAGGCCTAACCTCCAGTACAACTAACTTTCAAGCCCTGAGAACACCTCCAGGGGGAATGAGAGTGGGAAAGGGGAGCTGCCTTGGACTTTCCCACCTCCAACCGCAGTTCCATGAAAAGGGCCAGCAACCAGGTCAACACAGCCACTCTACCCCTGAAAAAAAAAGGGGTGAAAAAACAACTGGTTAAGGCCATCAACCAGGTCAAAGGTCAAGAACACCCAGAGGAACTACATTCCCAAGAGGACGCTACAACTCCAAACCTTCGGACAAAAAAGCCAGGCTACAATGCATCACAAGTTTACGCCTTTTTATGCGAGCCCAACACCACAAACAGTATATTTTTGGTCAGCAATGCAGAAAAACTTTGTGGACGGGAAACCCTGGCTTCGGGGGAAGGGTTTATATGTTCTTTTGGGGGGGTCCAAGATGCACAGAAATATTGAAATGTTCTCACCTCTTTCAGATACGAATGGTAAACCCATAGGCGAAGATCTGGAGGGAGGGGTTCAAGGTGAGACGCCACAACAGACGGTGATCCCCGGTCAGCCCGGGGTTTCCCAAAAGACCATGCGAATTTTTATCCAGACCAACACTCACTGGCCCCCCAAACCCCATGTCAGAGGCCCAGTTCCGGCAAGTCCCCCTTTTACCCCGGGGTTTTTCCCCTGCAAAACAAGAAGAGGTTAGCCCAAAAAGGGAAAATGAAAATTTAGTCTATAAAATAGGATACCTACACGGGAGACATACATCATCTGAGTAAACTTCCTCTTGTCAAAATCTTTTTGCTACTCAGGAGACTGTTCAAAATGTCGAAAATTCAGTGGGTGTGAAGGTGGGGAAAATTGTGGAACCTCCCCCCCGAAAAAACTACATCCCTGCACCTGAATGAAAATGACAAGCACTTGTTAAAAGTCATTCTTAGATGCCAGGTGCCATTGAGGAAATGAAATCACACGTCAACTCAGAAATGTGAGGGCTTAACAGAGCAGTCAGGAAGACCAAACACCAACTATTCAAGAAATGTGAAGGGGTCCCCAAGATTTTTAAAAAAACAACAGTCCGGGACTACAAATAATGAAAACAGCAAAATTAATTGCCATGTCCCCCCACACATCAGACCTAAAAAACATTGACCAGGGCCTATCCCGAGAATAAGAAAAAAGAAAAGCAGTTAAAAAGGGAAATGCAGAGAAAGCACGCTAATAAAAAACATGCGGCGGCTAGAAAAAGGGAAAAACCCAAAACCCCGGGGGGGACCTACCAAAAAAGGCCCCCATCCAAACCCCCACCTACAAGGGAGGCAATCCAGAATAACCCCCTACCAGAATGCAAGACAAGACAAAACCCCCCCAGGAACAAAATTCGAAAAGATACCTACTATAAAAGGTATAAGAAACGTGTAAAAAATTTAAAACCAGGGAAACCCAAAACTTCCACATAAATACATAAGACACATCATACACATAACAATGTACAAAAAATAAAATAAAAATACAACTTACTTACTACAAATTTTTTGTCAAAAAAACCCAAATATACCCCCCCCCCTTCCTTGAAATGACAAACCCATCAACCCCCATTTTTATTTTTGTGAAAAGTACATATTTTTACACAAAAAATTTCCCCCACCTGAAATTTAAACTCCAAAACACAACCTCTGCCTGCATGTGCAATTATGAGTCGGGGAAAACCCCGACCCCCTTTTCCCCGTGTTTCCTAAAAAAAATCCATGAATGTTATTGTAAATATTGGGCCCCAAACACCACCCTTTTTATTTTGGGTGGGAAATAATGGGATAGTTTTTGTATTTCCAAAAAATGTCTTTTTTTATGACTTCAAAAGGGACCCCTTATTAAAATACACAGCAAATACACATTACAAAACAGTTTTTTTTATTTTTAAAAAAGGGAACTTTTGTGGCTATTAAGTACCTCTTTACGAATACATTTCCCCAAATATTGATTCTGGGGGTGCATAAATTTAATTTTTTTTTCAATCACTCAAAAAATTTTAATTTTTAAAAAAATTAATTTTAAAAGAAAAAAAAAATTTTAAAAATATTTTTAAAAAATTTTTAAAAAGGGGAAAAAACCCCCCATTTCCCCCAAAATTTCAAAAACCCAAAAAAACCTTTTTTCCAAAAATTTTTTCAAATTTTCAATAATTTTAAAAAGGGGGGGGAAAATTTTTAAATCCTTTTCCAACCCAAATTCCCTTAAAAAAGGCAAAAAAAATTTTTTAATTTAAAAATTTTTTTAAGGGGCCCTATTTGAAATTTCCCCTTTTTTTGTTTAAAAAATTAATTTTTTTTATATTGGGGGGAAGTTTTTTGATTTTCCGAAAATTTTGGGGTTTTGGGGAAAAAAAAAATTTAACCAATTTTTTTTTAAAATTAACAAATTAAATTTTTTTGGTTTAATTTTCTTTTTTTTTTAAAAAGGGAATACAGGAAAGAAAATGGAAAAAAAGGCAAATTGAAATTTTTAAAAATTTAAATATGTAAAAACTGTTAGACAATAAAAGGAAAAATAATTATTACAAGTAAGTTGTTGATACCTTTTAAACACACACACACTCTTAAATATGTAAAATACAAGATTTTTAGATTTCTAGGTAATTTGATGATCTGTACCCTGATTTTCATAAAATTTTCTTAAATTAAGAAATATAAATCTATCATGAAAATCTGAGAGTGACAATAGGGGTAAACATTTAAAGTACATTTATTCATAAATCAAATGATGTATCATATTACTGATAAAAGTGTACATAACATTCAAAATAAACTGATTTTTAAGCCCACCCCCATATCCTTTTTCCTGACTGTGAAGAGGGGCCATGTGCAGCTGATTGGCTAAGAGTTTTTGTATAGGTAATCTAATCCCTAGGGGAGTCTGTTTTGAAGGTGATTGAAAGGAATATATTGCAGTAAATACCACTAAAATGTGTCCAAATAAACATTGTCAAAATTTTAATCTTACTTTCAAATCCACTCTTCACTACACATGAAAACAATGAAGGTACTAAAAGAAGAAAAAATCTTAATTTTGGGTTTAAAAAAGGGAACACTCGTTATATTAAGGCTCATCAGGCTACGTAAAATCCCGCAGGAGCTTCAGTTCAGCGTCAAACATCCGGGGATCCCCAGAGCCAGACAGCACATCCCCTTGCTGAAGGCCAGGAAAACATCTAAAACAGACCTTCGTCCTAGACCTGAGCCATGCCAGGAGCTAAAAAATGAAGAGACGTCTTATGAGTTTGAGGGAAACCGCATTGTTGACATAACATTGGTCTTGGAAATGTTTAATGATGCAGCCAAATGCCACTTTGACCAGGCCAAGCACTGTAGTTTTCCAGTGTGGGAATACTCAGGACAGAGGAAATGGGGGTTTGGATGGCAGAAGAGACTACTGTGTACGGTATGTAATTTTCAGACAAATTACTATAAGTTATACACTGAAATTCCTACCTTTAACAAACCAGGCCCTAATCCTGCCAGTATCAACTGGAACTTTCAGTTAGCCCTGCAGAACACCTCCATGGGGAATCGACGAGTGGGAAAAATGGTAGCTGCCTTGGACTTTCCACCTCCAAACCGCAGTTCCATGAAAAGGGGCCAGCAACCAGGTCAACACAGCCACTCTAGCCCTGAATAAAAAAGACATGGGTGAGAAGAGACAACTGGTTAAGGCCATCAACCAGGTCAAAGGTCAAGAACATCCAGAGGAACTGGACATTGCCAAATGGACGCTACAACTCCATAACCTTCGGTAGCAGCAAAAAGCCAGGCTACAATGCATCACAAGCTTACGCCATTGCATGCGAGACCAACACCAACAAACAGTATATTATTGGCGCATCAACATGATCAATGCAGAACAAACTTTGCTGGACTGGAACCTGGCTTCGAGGTAATGGTTATGATGTTCATTGTCCGGGGGTCATGAAGACTGCACAGCTAATATTGAAATGTTCTCACCTCTTTCAGAGTACGAGATGGCTAAATCCATAGGCAAGATCTGCAGGACGGGTTCAATGAGGCCAAAGGTACTATGCCCGCTCAGCCTTAAAGGCCTGCGATTTCATCAGACGGCAATCATACTGGCCACCACCCATGTCAGCAGAGCCCAGTTCCGGATCGGTGCCACTCCCCCAGATGTTTCCCTGAAAAACAAAATGAGGTTAGACAATGAGAAAAATTTTTGACAAGATGTAGGTCCGGTGCAGCTTAGTCTATAAGAAACTCATGGATACCTACACTGGAGACATCAACATCATCTGTAGAAACTTCCTCTTGTCGAGAATACCATTTCCTCGCTACTCAGGAGACTGTTCAAAATGTCGAAGGAATTCAGTGGTGTGTGAAGGTGGAGACAGACACAACTGGTGGAATCAGTCTTATATCCTCGCCCTCAAAACTGACATCCCTGCCCGAATAAAATGACAAGCACTTGTTAAAAGTCATTCTTGAGTGACTTAGCCAAAGTGCCATTGAGGAAATGAAACTCAACACTCAACTTAGAAATGTGAGGGTCTTAACAGAGCAGTCAGCGAAGTTTCCAAGCACACCAACTATTCAAGAAATGTGAAGGAATCCTCAGCTGAGATTTTAAAACAAAACAACAGTCCGGGACTAGCAACATTAATAAGACAGAAATTACATTGCCACTGTCCGGCCACACACATCAGTACCTAAAAAGCTTTGACCAAAAAATGCCTATCGAAGAATAAAAAAAAAAGCATTTAAAAGGGAAAACAGAGAAAGCTACGTAAAAAAAACAACATGCGGCGGCTAGAAAAAGAGGGTGCACCTAAAAAGGGGAAATTTGAAAACCCACCACCTACAGTCCAAGGAATAGGCAACCCCTATCCCAGAAGACCAAAAGAAAAGGGGAGGAAAAAAAAATATTCGAAAAGATACCTACTATAAAAGTCGAAAGAAAGTGAAAAAATTAACACCCCAAAAAACTTCCACAAAAATTTAAAAAAATTTTACCCACAATGAAATAATAAAACAAAAACTTACTTAACTATCATTTTTTTTTGTAAAAAACTACAAACTATCCCCCCCCCCATTTCCAAAAAACCCATAACCCCCCAATTTTTTTATAAAAGTACATATTTTTACACAAAAATTTTCCATATAAAATTCCCCAATACACAACCCGTTTTTGGGGGAAAAGCCCCCTTTTCCAGTGTTTTCCCTGAAAAATAAAACCCATGTTTTTGTAAATATTGGCCCCAATCACCACCTTTTTATTGCGTTATTTTGGGGGGGAAATAAAGGATAGCTTTTTTGTCATTTCCAAAAAACCCTGTCTTTATCTATGATTAAAAGATCTTAAAGAATACACATGAAATACAATTACAAAACATTTTTTTATTTTTAAAAAGGAATATTTGGGGCAAGGGATACATGATTCCCAATACATTTAAATATTGCATTTGGGTTTTAAAATTTTTTTTTTTAATCACTCAAAAAATTTTAATTTTTAAAAAAATTAAAATTTTAAAATGTTTTAAAAATTTTTTTTAAAAAATTTTTTAAACTATTTCAAAATATAACCACCTCCTGTCAAAATTTCATTGTCAATCTTTAAAAATAATTTAGGGGGGGCCCCCAAACCCCACCCTACCCTTGCTTACAATAAATTTAAAGAAAAAAATTTTTTTTTTTTTTGTAATTTTTTTCCATTTCCAAAAATCTTTGACCAAATAGAAAAGTGTCAGATAAAAATTCACATCCAGAAAAAGGGGGTTGAATGTGGATTCTGGTTATTTAAAATTTTAGTATACCTCGGAAGTTCGCTTGGGAAAAAAAAAAAAACCCAAATGAATGCTTTTTCTTTAATTTTAAGCATAATTTTTGCTTGAAATGCACCTTGCTGCATATCATTGTAAATTTAGACACTTACTTTTATTTATCCCCAAAAAAATTTTACTATTTTTATTTTTATCATTAAAAGGGGAGGAAGAATTTCCTACATTTGTTTACCCATTTGACCCCCCCCGTATTCTTATGGACATAAAATTCATTAAAAAATTTTAAGGCCATATTTGAAACCCTTTAAATACTACTTAACTAAAAAAAGTTTGATTAAATTGGTTGATATCTACATGTAAAATTACATATTGTGTATCAAGGCAATACAGGAAAAAAAATGAAAAAATGGCAATATAAAATTTTTAAAAAATTAAAATATGTAAAAACTGTTAGACAATAAAGGAACTAATTATTACAAAAAATTGTTATCCTTTTTAAAAACACACACTTTTAAATATGTAAAATAAAGTTTTTTAATTTTAGGAATTTGATTCTGTATGTTTTTAAAAAATTTTTTTAAAATTTAAGAAATATAAAATCTATCATAAAAATTAATAAATATAAAAAAGTAATTTTTTTAAAAATAAATGATGATAAATTTACTATAAAAGTGTACATAACATTCAAAATAAAAATTTTTCCCCCCAACTTTTTTCTAAGAGGGGCCATGGGCTATTGGCTAAGAGTCTTTGTATAGGTAATCTTAATACCCATGGGGTTTTACAGGTGATTCAAAGGAAAAATTCAGTAAATAAATAAAATTTTTTCCCCAAAAAAACATTGTCATAATTCAATTTCTTTCAAAAACTCTTCACTACACATGAAAACAATGAATAAACAAAGAAGAAAAAATCTTAATTTTGGGTTTAAAAAAAGGGAACCCTTAAATTTAAAGGGTCATCAGGCCACCAAAACCCTTTTAGAAAAAAACCAGGGTTGAAAAACACACCCCCGCTCAAGGCCACCAAGCCAGTCCAAATCCTGCCAGGGGCTAAAAAATAAAGAGTCTTATGAGTTTGAGGGGAAAAACCGTTTTTTAAAAACATTTTTTGGTTTTTATGAGCCAAAAGACTTTGACCAGGCCAAAAATTTTAGTGTGGGAATACTCAGGACAGAGGAAATGGGGTTTTGGGAGAAAAAACATTTTACGGGATGTAATTTTCAGACAAAATTTTATAAATTATACCGAATTCTCCAAAAACCAGGCCCAACCCAGTATGGAACTTTCAGTTGGAAAATTTTCCCTGGGGAAACCCACGAGGAGCTGCCTTGGAATCTAAATTAGCCGAAAACAAAGGGCAACACACCCCACTCAGCCTGAATAAAAAAACATGGGTGAGAGAGACAATGGTTAAGGCCACAACCAGGCAAAGGTCAAGAACATAGAGGAACTGGACATTTCCAAAGATGGACGCTAAAATCCAACCTTTTCCGAAAAAGGACTAAATGCATCAAAACTTACGCCATTTTAGAAACACCAAAAAGATTTTTGGCGAAAAATGCAAACAAACTTTGCTGGGAGGAACCTCTTGAGGTAAGGTTATGGTTTTGTGGGGGTCAAAGGGGCTGAAGCAAATTTTTTTACCTCTTTCAGATAGATGGAAAACCCTAGGAAAGCAGACGGGTTAAGGGGAGAACAACAACGGGGGGTTTAGCCCCCGGATTTCTTGCCCTGCGAATTTTTATAGATGGAAATCACCGACTGGCCACCCAACCCATGTCACAGAGCCCATTGGGAGTGTCGCAGTGCCCCCACTCGAGGTTTTCCCCGCAAAACAAGAAGAGGTTTGAAATAAAAATTTTCACAAATGTGGTCGCTAGTCTATAAGAAACTCATGGATACCTACACAGACATCAAACATCTGTAGTAACTTCCCTTGTGAGAAAACCATCCTTTTGCTACTAAGATGTTTAAAAGTCAAGGAATTAGTGGTGTGGAAGGTGAGACACAAATGGGGGGAATAGTCTATATCCTCGCCCCGAAAAACAATCCCTCCCCGAAGAAAAAACAAGCACTTTTTAAAAGTCATTCTTGAGATGCGACTACCCAAAACCCGCTATTGAGGAAATAAAACCCTCAAAGCAACTCAGAAATGTGAGGGCTTAACAGACAGTCAGCGAAGTTTTCCTAAGCACCCCCAACTATTCAAAAAAAGGGGGCCCTTAAATTTTAAGACAAAAAAACATTTGGGCCCAGAAAAATTTTAATGAAAGCAGCAGAAATTCATTGCCACTGCCCGGCCCAAACATCAGTACCTAAAAAATTTGACCAGGAAAAATGCCTATCGCAAAAAAAACAGAAAGAAAAAAAGCATTTAAAAAGGCGAGAAATGCAGAAAACCTACGTGAATGAAAAACATGCGGCGGCTAGAAAAAAAGCCCAAAACCCCGGGGGTGCACCTACAAAAAAAGGAACTTGATCCCAAACCCACCAGCCTACAGCCCAAAGGGGGAGGAATCAGAGGCATTACCCCTACTACCAAAAACATGAGTTGAAGACAAAAAAAAGGGCCCTTCTCAGGGCCAAAAAAATTTTCAAAAGATACCTACTATAAAAAAGTCGTAAAAGGGAACGTGTAAAATAAACCAGGCCACCCAAACCCCAAAAATTCCACATAAATACATAAGACACATCATAAAAAATACCACACATGTACCCTAAAAAATAAAAAACATAATACATACTTACTTACTGATAATGGGTTTTTTTCAAAAAATACAAACTATACCCCCCCTTGAAATGACAAACCCATCAACCCCCATTTCTATTTTAGTGAAAATACATATTTTTAACCAAAATAAAATTTTTATTACCTAAAATTTAAACTCCAATACACAACCTCTGCCTGCACTGCTGAATTAGAGTTTGGGCAAAGCCTGAATCCCATTTTTTCCCCTTTTTTTTGCAAAATAAATCCCATGCAATGTTATTGTAAATATTGGCCCAATCACCACCTTCTTTTTGCGCCTTATTTTGGGGGGGAAAATCAAAAGGATAGCTTGTCTGTCATTTCCAATAAAAAACCTCGTCTTTCATTTTATGACTTCAAAAGGGGCCCCTTTTAAGAATACACATGCAAATACACATTAAAAAAGTTTTTTTTATTTTTAAAAAAGGGAAATATCTTCGTGGTCAAAAAAATGTAACCCCTTTATTTTAATTTAAATTTTTCCCCCGAAATATTGCATCTGGATGATAATTTAATTTTTTTTTTTAATCACTCAAAAAATTTTTTAAATTTTTTTTAAAAAAAATTTAAATTTTTAAAAAGTTTTAAAAATTTTTTAAAAAAAATTTTTGAAACTATTTCAAAATTAAAAACCCACCTCCTGTCAAAATTTCATTGTCATATCTTTAAAAAGGGGCAGGGGAAATTTTTAAAACCCCATCATAATCCTTTACCACAATTAGTTACATATAGACTTATATAGTAAAAAAATGTGTTTTATTTTCTTTGTAACTTTTTTTTAAAAACTTCATTTCCAAAATATCTTTGACCACATGGGATAAAAAAATGTGTCAGATAAAAATTCACATCCAAAAAGGGGTTGAATGTTTGGAAATTCCCCCGGGTTTTTAATAAACTTCTGACGTTATTCCTTCAAGGGGCTTTTCGCTTGGAAAAAAATGTAAACAAAAAAACCCAAAAGGTTTTTTCAAT
>NW_026940586.1:0-121299 GCF_032062105.1 Saccostrea cuccullata | reverse complement strand
AAATCATGAAAATTGAGCTAAAATTGACTTCACAACAAGTTTTTATGAAAATAGGTTTTTCAATGAAATATATAGACAGTGTAAAAATAAAATTATGACTCACTTATGGCCAGGTACTGTATATCAATGAATTTGAAAAAAAAATTAATTAATTAAATTGTTACAAAGTTTATAAAAAATATACATGTATTGTACTTAATTTATGTTGCAACTCCAAACAATATTTATTTTATAATTCTCACTTGATAATAATTACAAGCATTAAGAGAAATAATATGGGTTTTTTTACCCCACATAAAAAATTATGGGATAATAAACATGATAAACCCCACATTTTATTTTTAGTGAGACGTGGGTTAAAAAAACCCACGAAAAATAAATTAAACTGATTTTGTGTGCGATTTTTTTCTCTATGTTCAAAACATCAAATGTTCTGTATGACATAAAAAAGTGTGCAATAAATTCAATTTTAAATAATGCTTGTTTGTCTTAAATTATATCTTCACTCTCAGTTTCAAAGATAGAATTATTGGTCATCATACAATAGTTAGAAAGAAATGAGCGATGATAATCATTTACATATAGCTCACATGAAGTGTAGTTTTGTCAATCAAACCTTTTCAACAATTTTAAAATTAAGCTCGTGAAGTACATCTACATTTTAAATAACATTAGTAACATTATAAACACCACTGATGAATACTGCTCATTGCTTAGTTTTAAGTAAAGTATGAAAAAAACAACAACACACTACTGAGTAGGAATAGGATAACACTTATGCTTAGAAATATAAGAAATATATTTGCAAGATTTGCAATTAACCTGTAAAAATGTAAGTTTAACATACACATCTCGAAGTAAAGTGTGCATTATGACTTCTTTAAAAGATATTAGCTTCCTTTTTCACTCCACTCGACATACTTTTCCCTATATTTCACCGATACGAAAAAAATTAATATCATGACCTTTTGTCCATGATTGCTTGCATTTTTACATTTATAAGGTATCTGGTATTTTTACGATCAAACCTTGTTCTATTCTGACCTAAGACCCAATATTAAAATTCTGAACTTCTGAAATTGTTTTTCATGTTTGACGTTAATAAAGACACTCGCACTTTTAATTGTTTGCCTGTGCAAATACTTTTATTTGTTTAATAAAGGAAAATCAGTATTTTAAAGCCAAAAAAATCAACAAAACAAAACAAAACAAAAGAACAAGGACAACTTCAAAGATTGACAATTATGGAAAGATTTCTTCATGAAAGGTAAATTTCACCTTGTAACTATTTATTAACATTTAGAAGCAAGGGAACATGCATTTGTGCTCTCATGTTAAACAAGAGGCCCAGGGGCCACATCGCTTACCTGAGCAAATCGGCTAGGAAAAAGCACAAATCAGATCAGAACTGAAAAGTTTACTGAAAGGAGGGAGGGAGTGGGGCTTAAATTTTAATACTACTTGAGAATGCCTTCATATTAACACAGCATATGACTTTAATGTTTTTGATAAAGAGATTTTTTAAAAACATTTTCTTCCTATATATGACTTCATAATAATTTTAATTTGATTACCCATTATTTCCCTCCTTACCCCAAAGGGCCATGATTTGAATAAATTTAAATCTTCAATACATGAGGATGCTTACATGTCAATATGACTAAACATAGCTTTTCTGTTCTTTGGATTTTTCCCTTTATTTTTCTATGTAAAACTTTGATCCACCATTGTGGCCCCACCCTACCCTTGGGGGTTATGATTTGAACATATTTAAATTTACACTACCCGAAAATGCTTCCATATAGATACTAGTATCACTAATCATGGTATTGTTATTCTTGAGAAGAAGATTTCTTTAAATATATTTAAATGTAAAACTTGGATCCCCCATTGTGGCCCCAACCTATCCGTGGGGGTATTTTCCACATAAATATCACTAATCATGGCTTTGAAGTACTTGAGAAGACGATTTTAAGATTTCCCTATCTATTCCTATGTAAAACTTTGATCAGCCATTTTGGCCCCAACCTACCCCCGGGGGTCATGATTTGAAAAAACTTGAATCTACACTAGCTGAGGATGATTTCACCTGAGTTTCATCTTTCCTGGCTCAGTGGTTCTTGAGAAGAAAATTTTTAGATATTTTTCTTATATATTCCTATGTAAAACTTTGATCGGCCATTGTGGCCCCACCTTACCCCCGGGGGTCATGATTTGAACAAATTTGAATTGACACTACCTGAGGATGATTTCATATGAGTTTCATCTTTCTTGGCCCAGTGGTTCTTGAGAAGAAGATTTTTTAAAAATGCCATTAATTTTTCACTAATTCATAATTATCTCCCCTTAGAAAAGGGCGTGGCCCTTCATTTGAACAAACTTGAATCCCCTTTACCTAAGAATACTTTTGCCAAGTTTGGTTGAAATTGGCCCAGTGGTTCTTGAGAAGAAGATGAAAATGTGAAAAGTTTACGACGACGACACCGACGACAGACAACGGACAAATTTTGATCAGAAAAGCTCACTTGAGCCTTCTGCTCAGGTGAGCTAAAAAGGAGGGGGGGGGGAGGGGTCACACCAAAATAAAAAAATCTATGAAATTAACTTGACTTTTAGGGTTCAAAATCACAACTTGAATACAAATATGAATGTCGCACACGATGTTATTTTCCTAGTTTAAGTTATTTCTTTTCAGGGTCGACAAATAATTGCGCGAATATTATTTTAAAAAATTGTATCAAAAACATCATCTTATTGCTTTTAGTTTAAAAGATGGAATTTTAGGTCATAACAAAATTAGAAAATAGAGACGAGTTTACTTGATAGTTTTTAAAGTCTATTTGTTATATATGTCTCTTTGAAAATGTCAAATATCCCGTCAAACCTTTTCTTTTATGCAGAAGAAATGCTCGATGGAATTATTTGCCAGGTGTATACATACTGCATCTAGGAAAGTAGGATTTATTTTATTTTTTGCCTAAATAGAAATTTTTTTTATTCTTATTATTTTTTTCCTAAAATGAAAATTATTTTGTTTTTACAGACTTCATTTACTTGCATTATAAACACCCTAGATTAATCAACATTGCTACATTTTCAAACATCTTAACTTGTACTAAGAAATGATACAGTGAAATCTATTTGTCAATAACAAGAGAGGAGGAGGGCACTTTTGGTTAAAATTCGACGGAAATCTGGGAGCATATAAAAATTGAAAAAATATTGATCGCATAATTCCCAGGTGTACATCGCAGTACTTGTATCAATGTTTTCGGTCGTAATTTGCAATTTAAAAATGTCCAACTGGGTCTTAAATTTTTCAGGGAAGATTTTTAGTGGTCAGATACGAGTTCCTAATAATAGTGATAGTCCTTTTTCTAGTTTACAAGATGGGTACTCCAAGTTCTATTACTTAGTGTACTCTAGAAAGTGAAAGGACATTGAGCATGAAAATATTGAAGGTTCCTTGCTCGAGGTCTGAAACTTTAATAGAAGGATACTGGTGGTCTGGTACCAATTCTTTTGGAAAATGGTGATGAAACCCTTTCTATGTATTTACTAGGCAAGGTTTCAGATGTTTTATAAGGGGGTTAAATGTGGTAGTTTTTCAATGGATTTTATTAAAAAGAATATGACAATGAATGTAAATGTATGTCATTTAATATAGTCTTTTAAAGGACAGTGCATGAAGATGACATTTAAACATCCGTCTTTAATTAAGATTAAAAAAATATCTTTTTTGTCATGATTGTGGAATAGATATATGATCTAGATCCAAAATTATTATAAGGTCAACTACATTGAGTGACAATAACAGGGATGAATAATTATAATATATCCTACTGGCAAAAGCGTGTTTTGTGTTAAATAGAAGCCTGGCTTTTACACTGTCACTGGATAAGCCAATTGGCATTTTGCTTCAAATAGTTCTTTTTCATACCATATTTTGCGGAACGATAAACATAGATGAATCATGGAATTGTTGACTTTTAATTTCATAATAATAAAAACTGTTTATGTTTTTCTATTAGAATATGCCCATCATTTTCTGTTAACGTGAAACACATGTTTAAATATCCTTGATCAATATTTCCTGTTTACACTTATTATGAGGCACTCCTTTATTTTAGAATTTGTGTATCTCGAAATAGCAATTGAAGCGGCAAATTTTACTTCCCGTTCACAATTTCTAGAAATATTTGTATTTTTAATATATTTTAGCTTAATATTAATTCAATAGAGAGAAAGCCTGTTCCCCCTTTGACTTTATTCAATTGATGTGTACTTAAATTGAATAGAAATATAAAAGTTAATCTGAGTTTATTGTATATTTATGTCCATTTTTTTTTTTTGAAATCTTACTTTTTAGATATAGAAATAGAGAAATAATATCTCCCTTCATGAAGTTTTCGCCAAGCGTGCTGTCCAACATTAGTTAAGACATTAATTATAATTCTTCCTAAAAATATTTTTTTCAAAGCAACTTACATGTATTTATGCATTTGATATCTTTGCTTCATAGTACAACCAGGACCAAGCTTTTTTGAAAAATTGTGAAGACATGCAATTTTCATCCTGGATTTATTTATGCTACAATTGTATGTCTAACATATTTTGTGAGATGGTTATCCAATATATCAGCGTATTTTTCTACCAGCAGCTAGATTAAACGGAAATTGTAATACAGCAAAAGTACATTTACACTACCATGAAACTATAATTTGTACAATTACAATTAAGATATAATGTTGAACGATTTATTACAATAATAATGACATCTTTTTACAAATTTACGATAAATACATGAGAATTTTGAATCCCCCTTTTCCATTAAGGTATTCTACCCAGGCCATCCCATCCCCGTCTACACACAGAGAACGCGGATTGTTTATCTTGTCCTCCCGAACGAGGTACATCATAAACTTCCCATTCCTATCCAACAAGTCAATACAGTGGTTGTTATGATCCGCCACCAGAATATGGCATCGCTTGTCGGTACAGATTGCCGTTGGATAGAATTGGGCTCTCTTTTGCTTATCCCCTGATCCATTGTATATAGCCTTGTACGCCATATTGCCATGTAGAATGGCCACGTTTCTATCAGGCAGGTTGAGAATACAGATTGCGTGGTCTGCATTCTCGGTTATTCTGTGAGGTTTGCTAAGGAGAGGCGCACCTTGTCTCTGGGGAATCACATCTTGGATTATATTTTTCTCTTTTCCAAATCTCATTACTTTTCCAACATCGTCTTTTGTCAGACACACCAGCAAATCGCCATTCCTGTCTGTGCATATTCCAACTGGTGACCAATCTGAAGTTTCCAAGAATTTCTTCACCTTTCCGTTTGGTGCACATCTCTTGATACACCTTTCTTTAAATAATGTGACGTAAATATCTTTACTTTTCGCTTCTGCAAAATCTTCCATATGGAATCCAAATTTAATTTTCTTCATTTTCTGTCCGTTGCTATCAATTAAAACGATCTTGCTTTGCTTATAGCCAACCCAGATACAATCTGGTTTTGATTTACAGGGACTCAAGTTCAAATCCCATTGTAGTCCAATCTCAAACGATTTGATGACAAATGGAAGATGCATTAATGTTCTCGACATTTGTCTTTGTAATCTACGAAAGAACCTTGGAGACACAAGAGGGCTGTGTTGATCAGGTAGCTGTTTGCTTTCGCGGATGGATCCACAAAAAGAACTAAGTAATCCAAAGTCCTTTTCTGCACTATCATAAATTGGCGGTTCGACTTTCATACATACACAATTTCGTGTCATATCCTCGGGCGAAGGAAGCTCATTCATAAATTGCAGCAAACGAAACTTGTCTTGGCCTTTGATATGGCGCTTAGCCTCGTCTATGAAACTTTGGACTGTCTTCATTTGAGATTTAACTTTCTCCTGTTCGCTCTCCAGTTTTCCCATGTCTATTTGCTTCATGACAGAAAGCTCGTTCTCCACCAAACAGAAAGCTCGATCAATTTCATTCTTAAGCATTTCTTTTTCAGACTGTATTGTCGATTCTATGCATTGTACCTTCTCTTCATATCTTGAGACATTTTCGCCCGATGACCGCAATTGGGTTTCCAATTTTTTCATTGTACTTCCCTCCAAAGTACTTAAAAAAGTCATCAAATAACCCTTTTTCTCTTCAAACACATCAGACAAGATCGTACAAAAGTGGTCCCTGTGTTCCTCAGATGCCATGCAAGAGCCACATACAACCACATGACAACATTCACAATAATGTTCTAGTAACTCGCCCTTATGCTTTTTGCATGTGTACATATTTGTTGGCTCTTCGTGATTCATGAGTAAGTTTGTATAGAAGCGAGGGGGAACGGCTCCAAGAGAATGTGGAGTCGGCGCAGTGAGCTCAAAGGAATGAGGCGTTGGTGGCAGTTCGATAGATGGTGGTGCTGGTGACCTGTGAGGTGTTGGTGCCGGTGATCTGTGAGTGCGTGGTGTTTCTTCTGGAAGTTCAAGAGAATTTGAGGTGGTCGCTTTGGTATCTCTGAAATGTTTTTTCTTTGCTTTGGAATTTTGAACACTTGGTGGTTGTGCTGGGGTATGACTAGGACCTGCTATGATTTTTCTTCTTGGAGACGTTACATCATAGGAAGCTCTACCTCTTCTTCCAGCGGCTGCCATTTTGTTCTAACTGAAAGGAAATAGGTCTATTGTCATTTTATGAAGAAAAACGTCTAATATGTATCTGCATCATATGATGACATATTTTTGCTGCATGCAGTATAACTTGTCAACCTGCACGATAATAATGTTTGCATTTAAGATACTCGTACTTATGCCGACTGGCTCCTTATCAAAGTGAGTAGATTTACGTGTGACATAATTATGTTAATTGTATTTAATCAATATAGCATTTTCATGTTTGAATAGTTTCATTAGACTAAAAAAGACTAAAGCATTAAATAAATTAAAGGAAATCGTAGATCTCATTTTATGCTCTCTGGAATTTATTGCGTATGATATTTTATCAATACATGTTGAACCAAAACAAATTTATACAATGTTATTAATATAAACACGGAATTATTTTCTGGTTTCACTGTATCTGGATGTAATTAGTTTATCCATACACATTCTACTTGTATTTTTATTATCCTTGATGAGGATTTGATATGAAGTCTAAGTGTTATGAGTGCATGTATTAAACCTTGGTACTAAGTTTATCAATTAAATTTTACGCATGCTTAATGTCTGTAAATGCTCAAATAGACTTTACATTCTCTTTTCTGTCATTAAGAACATGTAAACCCATTTAGAGATGTAATATCTAACAGAAGATCAATATTTTAACATTTGTAATTTGAATAAAAACCTTCAAAATTTTCGTGAATGATCTTTAAGGAAATAGATATCTAGAAACATACTTCATGTACTTTGTGATAAGAATAATTTTACACTGTGTAAGCATGAAGCTTTCTAGTGCGATCTTACATTAATTGTATTTCTAGCAAATTACTTTTTAGTTAGTCGTAATTATGTTGGCTTGCTCCTTATCAATGTGAGTTGATTTACATGCAACATAATCATGTTATCTATATTAAATCAATATGCAAGGGGACAGAAATACTTGTTAGTGCGATCTTACATTAATTGTATTTCTAGCAAATTACTTTTAATTATGGTCAAATAAACGAACAAATACTAATAATCAGATTGAATAAATTGACTTTAAAACTTAAATGTGTTGATTTTAAATGAGATATTAAATACATACATACTTGTAAAATGTGTTCATGGCCCCCTGGCTTCACTCTATCTGAACTGACACTGAACACTTTCCTGTTGAAAAAATAATTTATTTAGCATCGACAACACATATATTACTTCCGCCCAAAATGATAAGTGGATCAAATACATGTAATTCCTTAAATGGCTGGAATTTTACAATTGTATGACTTTCACAAAATAATTTACTTCAATTGTGAATGAACTTTCTCAAATGCGATAGTGCACAAAGTAATTAAACATTTACAGATAGGAAAAGCATCAAAAATATTTATTATTATTTTATACAAGTTTATATATTTATTATTCATGACATAAAGTTTAATATGCTTTGAAAACAAATGTGATTTTTAAAAATTGTAATTGTAATAGTTTTATTAACTGTTTTTAAATTAATTTTTCAAATTAACACTCTTTTGGGGGAAATTTTATCTCCATATTTCATTAAATAATATTAAGTTGCTATGGTAATTAACACATTATTATTCTTTGTTTTTGTATGGTATAATTGTACTGAAAGAGATGCAAAATTACTTGAAGATGTTCAAGTTGCAGCTGCACGAATAATAACCGGTTTAAGAATCAATTCATCAAGATCAAAGCTTTATGAAGAGCTTGGCTGGGATACTCTTGAAATAAGAAGAAAAATACATAAACTAGTGTTATTTTATAAAATAGTGTATGGATTAGCACCCCAGTATTTGCAAGATCTATTACAACAATGCATTCTTCCAGATAATTCTTATCCCTTAAGGAATCAGGACAATCTTACATTTCATATTCCACAAGCCAAAACAACTTCATTTATGAAAAGTTTCCTCCCTTCAACTATAAGACTTTGGAATGATTTACCATTTAATATCCGAAACCTTTCTTCACTTACATCATTCAAGACTGCCATAAAGAATATATACTGCATAAAACCTAAGAAATATTACAATTATGGAAGTCGTAAAATGAATATATTGCATTGTCAGTTGCGAAATAATGCTAGTAATTTAAATGCTGACTTATTTAATCATTTTTTAAAGGAAGATAAAAGTTGTGACATGTGCGGGTCTAGTTCAGAAACATCATACCACTTTTTTATGAATTGTCCAAATTACTGTATGCAAAGACAGAACCTAATACAAAACTTTAATACTTTGCAATTACCAATGCCTTTATGTTTACAACTTATTCTAAATGGAGACAATATATATAATCTTACATACAACCAAAATATTGCAATATTTAAACTTGTTCAAGAATTTATTGCAACTACAAAGCGATTTGCATGATATTCTATCTGCTTTTGTTTTTTCAATTGTCAAATCACAGAACCAAAACCTATTTATGTTTTCTTATTCATTTTTTTTAAAATTTATACAATTATTAATATAATTGTCAGTCATATATGTTAAAATATAAATTTAAATTATATTATCAGCTCATGTATTTCTCTTTTTTTGTTCTCCTTAATTTGCCTTGTCATATACATTTCTACTGAATATATGCATGTATATATTTATATTTTTCAATGTTATATTAATAATGTTTACTTGTACATGTATGATTTTGACCTTGTATTGTGGAAAGGACTTATATAGACAGTGCCTGCTGTCCAATCCAATTATGTTTATTCATAATAAAATATTGTTTAAAGTAAATTAACATTTACAGATAGGAAAAGCATCAAAAATATTTATTATTATTTTATACAAGTTTATATATTTATTATTCATGACATAAAGTTTAATATGCTTTGAAAACAAATGTGATTTTTAAAAATTGTAATTGTAATAGTTTTATTAACTGTTTTTAAATTAATTTCTCAAATTAACACTCTTTTCGGGGAAATTTTATCTCCATATTTCATTAAATAATATTAAGTTGCTATGGTAATTAACACATTATTATTCTTTGGTTTTGGAAGAGCTAAAAATGATTTATGAAATAGTTTACATTACATTTAAAGGTGCATGGACACAAATTTGAAGTTAATATTTTCTGTAAAATATCACGACTTATATATTTTAATAGCATTTCACACAAAAATGTATCAAAAATTTTATTTCATCTTAAAGTTATTGAAACTTCAAATTTTTAGACGGGTTTGATTGACACATCCTTGCACTATCACAAATTATGATTTTATTCTTAATACTTAGGAAAAGTGAATTTAACAGCGCTAAATATTTATCACATGTATCGTTTCGGGGTTTTATATACCAACAGAAGTAAAATTAATACTGATGCAGCAAGATTAAGTAAGGTCAAAGGATTATGCACAGATGTGTCCTCAGCGGGGAGTTTTGCATCAAAGCGTACATCAAGTCATTAATGATGTTTCCAGCATTTGTGTTAGCCTGATAGTAACAACCTTTATTTATAGAATATGACGCAGACAGGGATACCTTATAAAAACCTTTCGCGTATTTCAAACAAATAATTAATCGAAGAAGACGGTAGAAAGTATATTACATTGTATTTTAATTATTTTTTGACAATTTCAGAAAACTTTGAAACTTTGTATTGCCTAAAGGTGATTGCGCAAACGTACTATATTCTAAAGCGTAAATTTGATTAAGCGGTGAAGCAGCATTTCCTGTTGAACACTGTAGCAAAAGCCGGGCATTGCTTTACGTGCAATGATCCCGGCGAAAAACGAGATCCATTTCAGGGTAAGATTTGGCACGTTAACGACCCTCATTGCTCAATGGCCCCAAATGTCGTGTAAAGGTCCAAAATTGAAGCCCTTCAACGGTATATGGTGGTGTTTCTATATGAGTAAAAATTTGCGACGTAAAACAGCATACAAAACACACATCTGTTTTTCATATTTAATAATTTCACACAAAAAGACATATATGATAACCTAAAAACAAAACTTTATAATAGAGTAAAGCCTTCAACATTTCTATCGTTTTTGCACTAATGCACCATAATCACATCGAGTGGATATCATATATGCAGTTTGTGTCTTCTTGTTGCAATATGCAAGAGCATGCGTTACGTACGAAATATTCTCTAAACAAGGCAAACTATTGACAAAAAAATCGATGAAAAAAGATATCAACAGCCTTAATTAAAATTGATATATTATTTAAGAAGATTATTTTCGTAATTTTCATTGGCTGAAAGAACGTCACGTGATATTCCTCCTTTTGTGATGTCGACGCAAAAGCGCGTCCGCGGAAAATGATATCGCACGACACACTGTTCGGTTGCACCAAAGTTACGTAAACGTGACGTCATAAAATATGAAGCGTGTTTTAGCCATTGTGACGTAATGACAGCCAAGTCCGTTCAGTTAAGACTATCAATGCATTCACTTTGAGTGATTTATAATATAACTATTATGGACTTCAGTGAACGGTCAATATGTGGATATAAGGACTCGTGGCAATATTGATATTGACCTCAGACACAGAAAATGATAGGGACCTCGCAGGTTCGGTCGCTATCACTTTCTGTGTCTTCGGTCAATATCAATTGCCATGAAACCTGATAACCACATATCGACCTACACTGAAGTCCATAATTGTATAATATTGCAGGTTCTATGGTCCATACAATGATTATCATATTATAGTCATCAAACATAGTCTATCTAGATCATTAAGTCGAATGCTGACCGACGTTTTCATACTTATTTTTCGGACATTATTTACACTTTAAATTTCAATTTGCTCGATCACACTGTGAGTGTGACCGGTCGACAGGAGATGCCTTCTCCTTCATGGCACCCAGTTCCACCTACTCTTCTTCTGTTTTGTATTGTTTCAGTGTACTTTTGATCTTGATTACTGTTCAATATAACCATATCTCATCTTAATGAATGTTTGGATTTATTTTTATTAGATCTATATATAGATTTAGTCATTCGAAATTCTACTCAATCCAGGTTTAGGTTGCATTAATTGTTTGTTTCTTTCTTAAATAAATATACATGTATATCATTTGCCACATAAAACAGGCAATTTTAATAAAGAGCTCGATTATTGCAATTTTGTATTTCAATTTCATTATTGTACCCCGATTTCGCAAATCAAGGGGACATTAAATCTCATTCTTCTGTCTGTCTCTCCGTCGAAAACTTTACCCTTGGTCATAACTTCCCAATGAGAGAGATGGAGCTTTCATATTTCACATGTACATTACTTGTGACAAGACCTTTCCAAATGTACAACGAATTTTGACCCAGTGACCTTGAAGTTTGAGCTGCGTTTCAAAATTTCATATTTGACGTGCATTACCTGTAACGAGATGTGTCCGAGCATGAAGTGATTTTCAACCGCTTGACCTTCATGTTTGACGTGATTTTCAGAAACATAATTAACTTTCAGTTGGTGATTAATTTTGAATAACATATATTAGAGCTTTCAAATTTGAAACAATATACCATAAATAATGACATCCCATCCAATAAGACACCGACAGAGGGGAACCACAATTCTTTGAAGTGGCTTAATTTCATTTAACAGTGCTATTATAAGATATAATGGCTCGTAGCTTTGTGTTAGTTTTTAAGACCACTTTTTTCAGTACACAAACCATTTAGTTTATTTGATTTACGATATTATTTGTACATTTTTTACCAAGAATAATTGAAAACAATCAGAAATAGGGAGAACTAAATATGCACTTGTACCCCCTAAACAACCCTACTTCGTTGAGCTAAAGTAAGAATTATAGGCCTGTTTGTAAAACAATTAGAAATTTAAATATGGTTGGTGATTTCTTTACAATATATGCATAAAAATAATGATCTATTTTTCATACAAGGAAATGTTGATTTCCTTTTAATAGATATAAGGAAAGTGTCATATTGTCAAACAATTTGCAAATAACAATTACACAACACAAAAACACAACACAAAAAATCATGGTGCATATTATTATTATTCGATAAACTTAAAAACTTTTCCCCCCTAAATTCGTAAGGGTTTGAATAAATTTAGGTAGCTTGGACAAGTTATTAACTTGCATTTTATTTCACTTTTTAACGACAAACACGTCATATTTATGAACCAAAAATCAGACAAAGTTTATGTGAGTCTAACATTTAAACAAATGTGAAGCTCGTGTACTTTAGGTTTTTAAATCTATAAAATATACTTTAGGTTTTTCAATCTATGAAATATATTGAAAACACAAGGTTTTTTTTTTTAAAAAAAAAAGGTCTTTATAGAAAAAATATGTTTAAATACGATACTTGATAAAGATATGAATGGATTAAAATTATTAAACGAAAAAAAATGTACATGTATTCATGAAACTTTATCAATTATCAATTAAGATTTACTGTTGATATTTGTTTACATCTTACTTCTAAATGAGATTCAATGAAACTTTCACGAAATGTTGATAACATAAAATGGCATTGTGTACCACGCATTTCATTTTTTTGATCGGCTAATACTTGAGGATTTCAGTTACAAAACATGAACAGTATGTTCCTTTATAACATTATGGATACCCATTTCTTATCCATTTTTTAACACAGAAAACAATTTAATGAGATTTTAACAGAATATCTAACATGGTGTCATTTTGCAATTTCTTTTTTTTTGCTCTGGTCGGACATACATTTGGGGTTTTTCAATATAAGCCCTGGATCTTGTCATTATTTCTATTATTTTGGAAGTATCCAACTTAGAACAACTCCTTTTATACCATCGAAAAACTTTCACAGAATATTTAAAACAAAGTGCAAACGTCAACCTCTTATTTTATGAATTGATAAGACAGATATTTGATGTTTCCCAAAGGAAAAAAGGGACTTAGATAGCAAAGAGCAAGATAACTCAATATGTAAGCCAAAAAAAACCCACAACAACTTCTGTTGCTTTTTTTTTTTAAATTGTGATAAATGAAAATCAAAAACAGGTCTTTATTAATGCATTAATATTTATGTGTGATTTTGTACAAATTCGATGCAACGTGTGAACTCTATTAAAAATGAGCTATTTTAAGTGATGTCATGCATAATTTTTATGTCAGAACAAGTAATTTATCACACTCAAATTATATTTAAATAATTGTTTCCTTTTGTTTGCTAACTGTCATAATTATATGCTTGGATAGCTTTTGCAGCTGTATTTGAATTGGTCGATGCCATCAATAAATTGTTCGCTCAAATGAAAATATGTATTAAAACAAAGGAAAATTAATTTCAAAAATTGGAATAACTCTATTAAGAATTTTTTGAGTATTTTATTGATATACACATGTACACCAGACACATATATCTCACTCCACACCCAAGATCTACCTAGAGAACAGCAGTCCTTTAGTAGCCACCCTTCTGCAAAAGAACAAAAATAAAATTCATGTACTAGTATGTTGTATATGAAAATTTTCACTAGAATTTTGCTATTTTTAAAAATTGTTTCCTTCTTTTTTCATTGAGTTATGACACGTTTCTTTTTAAAGGGACATGAACACAGTTTCAGCTTAAATTTTGAAATCTATTTTTCCGTTTTTTTATATTTGCAAATATTTAACTAAAATATTTCTTATGATCATCAAAAATTTGAATTTTAGTTGTCTAGACACAAGACAGATTTAGAGCCCCAAACCTTTGTTATGTAAACAGGGCACGTGCCATGTTTTTGTTTACTTAGGTTAATTATACATATATATGTTGGATCAAAGCATTTTTTTTAAAAGAAGGTAATTCTAAATACGATTAGAGGGTTTTTATTTACTTGCTGAATTTCTTTTTGATATAAATATAATATTTTCTGTATGTAAACAAAAGCAAGGCACCATCCTTGTTTACATAATGAAGAATTTTAAGTTCGGTATCTCCTTTGTAAATCAATATATAATGTTGAAATTTTTTGCTGATCATAAGAATGGCCATAGTTATGAATTGTAAACTAAAGTTGCTAACTTTGTCAATGTCCCTTTAAAGGTTAAGATTACAACTCACAGGATGCATGAAAATATACGTTTAGTAAATATTTGTATTCAAACAGAATTGATAACTTTATAAAAGCTAAATGAAATCAGTTTAAAGAAATCTTACTCTTTTAAGTCCAGGGGCAATAAGTCCACCAGAAAGGTTTGGTCCGGGTCCGTATGGCCCAGGTCCTGGGATCAATGGTCCAGCTGGCCCACCGACTAAAGGTCCACCTGCACCAACTGGACCCAAAGATCCAACACGACCAGCTTGTCCAAGAGTGCGGACAGCTGAGGGGTGAATACCTTGACCTAAGACGTGGTTGGGGAGAACGTTGGCGCTTACGCTACCGTCGTGGTGGTGAGTGGCGGTGGCGGTGTTGCGACCATCATTCACGTGGATGGATTTACCATGGTGAGTGAGGGATTTTGAGATGTGACCACCGGATCCAGACAAGGTTCTTCTGCCATTATTCAAAGCGTTCCATAGGGGACTGTGCTGCAGACCGGGTCCTCTAGCAAAAGGGTTCAAGTGCACAGATCCATGGTTGACTGATCCATGTTGAAGTACGGGACCATGACCAACTGGTCCGTGAACGGGACCATGGTGGACGGGTTTGTGGACACCGTAACTTCCGGCTGCGACGCAAGCAACCAAGAGGGTGGCTATACAGAAACGGATCATCCTGACCTACAATGTTCAATTTCGTTTGTTGTGAATATAGTTAATTTTTCCAAAGAGTACCATCAGTCAACATAAGCATTTTATATTGCGTCACATAAAATTAATTTTGTGTTAAATTTTAAAAGAATTCTTTCGAACAATGGAATTAAAATTTACTAGAATAAATATGCATTTTGTGGTTTTTAAGCAGAAAGTATCATTGTACAAAAACCTAGTCATAAATCATATGGCTGGTTAAAACTAGCATATTTGAATCGGATCTGTTATTGAAAAATGCACAAACCAAAAAAAAAAAAAAATGAAATTAGATAGTCTTGAACTGTGTAATATGGATTTAATGTTTTTTAAAAAATCACATTTTACTAAAAGATTTAGTCAATTAATTTCAAGATTTTTTTTCGATACAAAATTTGTCAATTATTCTTCTTGTTCCAAAATGAAAGGCCTAATTAAAAATATTCAATTTACAAACTTAATATATAATTTTGTTTTGTTCTTATAGATTTAAAGGTTTTAAATGGTTATAGTTTAGGGAATTGAATTATTCTCTTTTCTTTGCCAACTTTAAGAATATAAATCATTTAATGTAGAAAATTTATTCACTTTTTATTTGTTAGTGTTTGATAATCAATTTTCTCCATTTCTTACCTTCTGAATATTAGACAAGTATAAAGGGACCGTTTCCTGAGATTGTCTGGTACCGTATCATCCATAATTCGATCCTTTTTATACCCAATATCATCTTGTTACGTCATGAGTTCAAATCTACTTGATTGGCTGTTACAAAAGTAAACTGATTCAGCAAAGTAAACCATTTCCTCCTGAGGCCTCCCTATTTTGCGGTCTAAACGTCTATATTTGACAATCAGTTTATTTAAGTGAAATATTTCATGCGTCATGTATTAATGATTACAACTTTCTTCTTTGTTCTATATCATTGCCCTTTGTCATATCAAATTTAAAAATTTTTTTTTTCTTTCTCTCGATTGATCGATTGACAAAGATTGAAAATTTGCAAGCTAGCTGCATAAATTTTATTTTTTAACCTTCAATTAATTGTATAATAATTTTTAATGTAAATTAAAAACGTATTCATAAAGATATGAATCTTGTACTTTATAACTGCATTTACTTTTGATGCTTTTGTTAATTTGTTTTTTGTTGTTTTAAATTATCCAAACGCTAGGAATAATCTTTTTAATCGCCTATTTTTACTTGACGAATAGGTCAAATTTGTTATTATGTGGTGATGTAAATTTTGTAAATTTCTGTCAGCTGTGTTTGTTGAAAGAAATTTTTGAAAGTGAATCCATGATCAAAAAACTATACTATGGCTGTTAGCCTTTTTATGTTTAAACTACATGTAAATCTGTCTTTTTCAAATCTGCAGTATATAAATTTTTGGTAATGTATTTTCTCAGTCTATATTTTGAAACTATTAAGCATTTCATAAAAAGACCTCTTCCTTACAAGTAATTTATTTTTTAAAGCTTTATGCATTAATTGTCAATAGCTTAAATGCGTAATTTAGTTAAATACTAACATAAAATTAAATACCAAATTAAATAATGTTGTTCTAAACTTAGTGTCACCTAATGACTTGAATTAGTCGTGCAAAAAGAATTGGACGACAATAATATAAATTTGTCGATAATTATATGTTTTTAGACATCTTTATTAAAATATGCTAATTAAAGACCTTTCCAAAATGGAAAGATTTCATCATGTTGCGTCGAATTAATTTACATAGTAAATCAAATTTCATAGGATAAAAATAATATGTCATCCAAAAAAGTAATTTTAGATGATATTAGGTCTCACATCTTATAGATCTTTGGATGATTACATCCTGGAATAGTATTAATCATTATTTCCTTCTTTGTAAAGACCAATTTAAGAAAATAAACGTAGTTTTACAGTAAAAAGGGATTTAAAAATAATGAAAGTTTATATTTTACAGATCATTAAAACATCTCTTTAGAAGTACATATCTGTGTTCGATAGTGAAAGTCCTATGTAAGCCTTAACTCCTTATTCATCTATGTATATTTATTAACTCTTCATTTTTAAAAATCAATTTTTAAAAATATGTTCAAAACAATTGTGTTTACTGTGGGAAGTTTTTTTAAAAAATCTATTTTTCCAAAATTTGAAAGCATATAGGTATATATACCTCCGCTCCGTAGAAGAGGGGGATGTACTGTTTTACCCTTATGTTTCCGTCTGTCTGTCTGTAACAAATTTTTGGTCTCAGTTTTCTCTTCAACTACTCATTGCAGATGTTTGAAATCTTAGCACATTCTTTGCTGAGGCATGCCATATGATGGAATTATAATTTTTGTTCAAATCCGATGTCAACTTCATGTTTATCCGTGCGTTTGTCCGTACCATACAAAACAAATTTTCGACGCAGTTTTCTGATGAACTACTCATGACAGATGCTTGAAATTTTAGCACACTCTTTGTTAAGGCATGCCTTGTAGTGGGATTTATTTTTTTTAAAATCTGTTGTCAACTCCCTGCTTATCTGTGCGTCTGTCTGTACCATACATAACAATTCTTGTTGCAGTTTTCTCAGCAATTACTCACTGCAGATGCTTGAAATTTTAGCACACTCTTTTCAGAGGGGCATGCCATTGATGGAATTAATTTTTGTACGAGTCTGATGTTAACTTCCTCTTTATCTGTGTTTCTGGCTGTTGTGTATATTAATATGATAGTGTATATTCTCATCAGAGCGGGGTATTACTATAGTAATCAATGTCTCAAAAACGTCTTATAATTTCTTCATTTTAGTTTGAGAGTAAACATTTTGTCAACTACATTTAAAAAAATCAAAAAGATGCAGATTACGTGCATTGCAATCGCTGTTACTATACATATATGGAAATAAGGGACTTAAAAATGTTTTAAAAATTAAAACCGTAATGTAGATACATCGATGAATTTTAAAATATCTGGTTAGCATCATTTTTTCTATCTTTAGAATAAACCGCAGATCATAAATTTTATTTTTTAATAAATTAGTATTGTTTTTGAATAAAGTAATTGTAATTGAGCATAATTAATTACATTTTTCAAAGTAATTGGAAGAAATTTGTATTTGAGCAAGCCTTCAATTACAAGTAATTGAATGTACTTAAATACATTTCAAAAAAGGTCATGTATTTTCAATTATATTTCAATTACTTTTTTCAAAATGAAATTTTATACTGATACACAGTTTTTATACTATTAGGTTTATACTACCTATTCCCATTTTTAAGAAATTTCAATTCTACCTATTCTCACTTGCAAATAACAATGATTGTTTAGATAGTTAATTTGTTTTCACAGTAATTAGACTAACTACATCCCCTTTTAAATTTACCTGTACTCTATTCATTGGATTTGTGAGAAATATTATTTATTTTCTTCAAAAATATGGATTTGAGAGAGTAACAAAAAAGATCTTGCCATACACCATACTGGTGTATCATGGGCTTCTGTTTGTACAATTATTAATGTCTCATAATGTTTAATTTGTTTATAAAAATACAATGTGTCACACGGCCAAAGGCATTAGATAAAGGTCTAATTGTCCAGGTGTGAACCCCTCTCATACTCAAGAACAAAAGGGACTGAATAAATTGAAAGTTCACAATAGAAAAAAAATTATTTAAAGAAAAATCTGTATTATTTTTTTCATAAAAATATAACTCAAGTAATTGAAATGTATTTAATTTTTGTTTTTTATGTCAAAATTTTGTAATTGAAAGTAATTAATTACATTTTTGAAAAAATCACTGTAATTGTAATTGCAAGTAATTGAGAAAATTATCAATGTATTTGAAAGTAATTAATTACATTTACAAGTAATTGACCCCAAGCCGCCTGGTTTGTTCGAAGGTTTTCATGTAAAATGACTTTGTATCCATCTTCAAGCAGGAGGTGAAAAATATCACACGAACTCATATACCCCAAAAAATTATTTAGTAGATATATTTATTTATTAACTAAATATTTGTGATATATGTTTTTTACAAGAAATTACATCCGAATTTTGCTAATGCACTGTACACCATTAATGACCCGCAGAAATTAAAATGATTGAACAGTATATGGGGCTTGTTTTTCTTCTTTGCTCCCCAACGTTCTCCAGTTTTGTGACATTGAATATGAAGATCTTTAAATCTACAACGAAAACACGCTTTAAAACAGGTATTAAAAATCACAATTGCAAAGGGGGCAAATAGCAAAACCGTCTTCAACTGTCACAACGTATTGAAAATGAGTGATAATGACTGTGGTCTTTTTTAAGAGGGGTAATTAACATCGCTTTTAAGACTTGTTAGTTATATTGACATCAGTGTTTGCACTAAATATGTACAGCGATATTTATATCCTTTAGGGGAATTTAGAGGAGTTTTCACTTTCAAACTACTGGACAGGTAAAAAATTTTATGATGGGTTATTAATATAACTAAATGTATAAGAAAAATTTCAATTTTAACAAATATTTTTTAATATAAATAAAAGTTTTCAAACCTATGTATTGTATTATGAATGCTTATTTCATCAATTATGCAGAAAATTTGCGATGATTTTTTTTTAAATGTTAGTCTTAATAGACTTTTCATAACTGTAATTTATTGTTTTTCTAGCCTTTGGTTATTATTATCATTATTATTATTATAGTGTTATGCCATGGAACAGTGTTTGTGAAATAGTAGCATAATTTAATAAACAAAACAAATAAACAATAATCTCAGTGATATACAGTGATATATATATCATACAAACGTTTATCTCTCGTAGATCCTAAATGTAGTAACCTGTAAAATTAGCTGCTGTTGTTTTTTCAATGATCTTTGAGAGTTTATACTTTTTAAAGTTCTTATTAATTTGTTTTTGAAAATAAACTATATAAAAAAGGATTTACCGATATTTTTGCCTTTTTAAGGGGAGGGGGGATTATTTGAGAGACTTATTACAATACTCAAGAAACTGTTTTGGTAGAGCCAACTTTGTCGTCAATAAAATATTTTAAAAAAGCTTTCATAAGTAAGATTTTTAAAAATATGAATACATATATATATTGACCTCATTTTTGAGGATGGAAAAATTGTCTAAAAAATATAAATAAATTTTATTTATTTTTCAGTAGAAAAATTCAAGAGAAGATGGTTTAATATACACAGTATCTGCAGGAATACCTGACAATATTAAAGGCAATGGAGCAGCAACGATAAACCCAGATAACAAGACAAATCGAGAATAGGGCAAAACACGAATCCCCTGACCTCAAGACCATAAAACTACAACATTAAAAATTTCCATCTTCTATGTTTGAATTGAATACTATACATATATGCACATGTGAAATAAAACTCAAGATATTCAGAATAAAAATTGTGACTCTAGTCTTTTTTCGGTTTATTTACTGGAAAGACCAAAGGGAGAATCAGGTAACAATTAAGTGTGTGTGTGTGTGTGGGGGGGGGGGGGGGGGGGGGGGGGGGAGGGGGGCAAATATCCCCTGCTGACTGTGACATTCTGGTAATAATATGCAGGAATATTAGCATATTGTCGCATAAAAAATTGAAAATATAACGATTGAAAACCTGATTTAAAAGCTATCCTGTTTGTCATACAATTTAGTTATTAGTTTGTCATTATCGTCTATAACAAATTAAATAAATGAATAAAAAAAGGTGACAGACTCTTTATTGCAATTTTTTTTTAATGCAAATATTATTTGATATTTTTTTGCAATTCACAATACAAAGATAATAGCTTAGGGAGCAATTTACGTGAAATTTAAATGAAAGCATACTAATTATGTAACATCTGTTTCATACATATTTGGATATTTTAATTAAAAAAAAGACGTCGGTAGTAACCTAACAACCACGTTTTATGATAAACGTGATGACTTTTTTTCAATCTTCAGCTTCGTTTGATATGCAGCAATATACCCTAATCACTTGCAAATGAGGTTTAAAAAAGAATAATTTAATTTCAGTTGTAACACGTCATTTGATTGGTTAAACGGTTTTATCCATTTTGTATAACATAACTTGCCTACGTCACAATGAGTTACGTCAAAAACGTATTACTCCGCTTGACGTTAACTTTTAAAATATGCGATATTTGAAGCCTTTTTTCGAAGGAAAAAACGGAAAAATTGTCTCATTGTGTACATTGAAATTATATTATAAGGAATGAAGCTTATTTCAACTTATGTTATACGATATAACATAACTTGGGGCAGTTTACGCTTTTTTATAAACCGCTTCGCGTTGAAATAAGCTTCATTCCTATATATAAAAAAGAAATATATATCCGCGGGCTACGCAGCCAACTTTAACTCGCGAATATTAATCGTCGCGAAGCATTTATATTTCACAATTCCCTTTTGAAAATGGTACAGCATGACAGTTGTTCAAAACAAAAAGATGCAAAAATGTTGACAAACGACGACGGATAAAAGATGACACCTTAAAATACAATAAAAGGTGCAACTGTGATTTAATTTAATTTTATTTTGAAATTCATACAAAATCACGGTATAGCACAGTCGGTATAGTGCTCGTTGCGGGATGGGAAGGTCATGAATTCGAACCTCGGCAGCGACTCACCTAAGTCGTAACCGTTTCTTCTCCATGCGCTTGGCACTTTGAATGTTGCAGGTCATTCGAATGAGACCTTAAAAACCTAGGTCCTGTGTCTTAGTGGCAGGCGTTGGCACGATAATGAGCCCTTCATTGCTCAATGGCCCTGTGTGTCGGGTAAGGGTAAAAAAAATTGAAGCCTTTTATGGGTTATAAAAACATATGCAAAAATGTGAACATATAATATATATCATAACACTATGAAACGCTATTATCTACCCTATGTAACTTTTTAAAATAAATTTTAATACAGAATGATCTCCGCACAGTATCTATACACTGTGAATTGTGAATAATACTGTTGGGCCCTCACCTAATAAGCAGCTGGAAGGACCTTTCAAATTATGAATGAGGCTAAGCATCTATATGGGGACACGCCCCAGTCACGTAGCATCGTTTTTGAAAGTGGGGGGCTAGCCAGAGAAAAAAAAAATTTGACTTACCTGAAAAAAGATGACAAGCAAAAAGAAAAAAAAAGGGAAATTGAATTTCCGTAACTCCAAAATCCTATTTCGTGGAGGGGTGTGTGTTTCAGAACTATTTTTTGCATTCAATACTACATTTCACTGATATCAATTACATGTAGTATATAGTGGGTGGGGGGGGGGGGGCAACCAGCCTTTCAATAAACATTTTACATAGTTAAAGTAATATTGGGGAAAAAAGTGCCCCCCCCCGTTGCTACGTGCCTGCGTCCTTCCTTTCCAGAAAAAGGTTACCTATTACATGTATTAACTGATGGATCTCTAGATTCCTAGAATGGAAACGCCTAATTATTGTACATCTGATAATTGCTCTATTTGTTTAACACCTAGGACAGGAAATGTAGTATTTACTTGATGACATCATTGGACTTTGTGTGCGTGTTATATACATAATAACTTTATCACATACCAATTATGTGCTCCTGGGGGATGGGATATCCGACCCTTGAGTGTTATATCACCGACGCGTGGTCGATGGCTGCGCTCGCCATAAAATACTCTCTTGATATTTAGCAGTGATATATAACATTGGGGGTAAAGGTTGTGTTAGTTTTGGGCATTGATATACTTTCAATTGAATTTAATTAGAAGTTAAAAATGTTGGTTTGAATTAATACGGTTACTATTTACCACAGAAGTTGCCAGTTCGATACAGTATTTTGATTATCTCCAGCGGATCCTTATGTCGTTGATTTGAATCCTACATCGGGACGTGGAGCAGTATGTGTTGGCAGGAAAAAGCTCAATGAGCATTTTTGACTTTCATAAAATCACATTTAAAAAAAAAATCTTAAAGGTTGTCTATTATTTTGTATTTTGTAGATCAGTATTTAGGTTGAAATTCCCCACCCCAACCCATCCTCAAAATAGCTTGATATCAAAAGATAACTTCACTTTCACAGATTAACGTGATGACTTTAAAAGTTTTCAATCATCAACTCCCCCTACTTATGTAGCAATACATCCCTATCGCATGCATACGGGTTTTCATTCTCTGAGTTCATTCGATAGGCAAGATCATGTTGTTCGTATGAACATTTTTTTTAAAACGAGTCAATTCATTAACAAATAAGTTGATAAAACGAAAACATCAATAGTTTTCTTTAAAGTCATTATTTCGTAAGTTCTATGGTCAATACGATAACCTCATAAGCAAATGCATTCTATCAAATATAGTCAAATGCTGACAGATGTTTTTCATACTAATTGTTAGGCCATTATTTACACATTTCAAATAGTAAAAGTAATATTGGGGGAAAAGTGGGGGACCAGCCCTCCCCCCCCCCGTTGCTACATGCCTGCGTCCTTCCTTTCCAGAAAAAGGTTACCTATTAAATGATGGATCCCTAGATTCCTAGAAAGGAAATGTCTAATTATTGTACATCTGATAATTGCTCTATTTGTTTAACACCTAGGACAGGAAATGTAGTATTCACTTGATGACACCATTGGAATTTGTGTGGGTGTTATATACATAATAACTTTATCACATACCAATTATGTGCTCCTGCGGGATGGGATATCCGACCCTTGAGTGTTATATCACTGGCGCGTGGCCGATGGCTGCGCTCGCCATAAAATACTCTATTTGATATTTAGCAATGATATATATATGACATTGTAGTTAAAGGTTGTGTTAGTTTTGGGCAATAATATACTTTCAATTGAATTTATTTCAAGTTTTCTGCGCCAAATTTTAAATTCTTTCTTCTTAGAAGTTAAAAATGTTGGTTTGAATTACTAGTAACGGTTACTATTTACCACAGAAGTTGCCAGCTCGGTACAGTATTTTGATTATCTCCAGTGGATCCTTAAGTCGTTGATTTGAATCCTACATCGGGACGTGGAACAGTACATGTATATGTTGGCCAGGAAAAAAGCTCAATGAGCATTTTTTACTTTCATCAAATCACATCTAAAAAAAAGAATAAATCTTAAAGGTTGTCTATTATTTTGTATTTTCTAGATCAGTATTTAGGTTGAAATTCCCCACCCCAACCCATCCTCAAAATAGCTTAATATCAAAAGATAACTTCACTTTCAAAGATTTACGTGATGATTTTAACTTTTCAATCGTCAACTCCCCCTTCTTATGCAGCAATACATCCCTATCGCCTGCATACGGGTTTTAATCATTCTCTGTAACCACTTAAACTTCGTTGCCATGCATGGTCACCGATTTTGATGAAACTTCACCCATTCTATAGTGCTTGACACCAGAAACATATATGAAATAAAATTTTTTTGCTATGTGACTTGGTTGCCATGGTAACGGCCGTAAAAGTTTTTTAAAAATTGAGATTTTCAGCTTCTTTAAATCTTTACTGAGCCTTAATAAAAACAAGGAAAAGCAAAAAAACCATTTTCACGAAAACATGACACCTTGTTGCCACTTGTACTGTAAAGAAACTGTTTGGAATATATCTCTAAGTAAGTGGTAACCAAGGGTACATTTGGAATACATTTAAAATGCCGAATTGTGCTGAAAGACGCTCAAGTTGATGAAACGAAAACATCAATAGTTTCCTTTTAAAGTCAATATTTCGTAAGTTCTATGGTCGATACGATAACCTCATAAACAAATGCATTCTATCAAATATAGTCAAATGCTGACAGATGTTTTTCATACTAATAGTTAGGCCATTATTGACACAATGAATCGTCGACGGATTTTTCTGTTATTTCCCCGATCATGAAAAGGAGCACGCAGTTGGTATGACAGGTCGGCAGAGGATGCTCACTCCTCCAAGGCACCTGATCCCACTTCTGATGTTTCAGCAGTCCGTATTTGTTCTGTTCCTGATTCATTGTTTAAATGGATTTTTGACCTTGAGTTCTCTTCCTTTGGATTTTGCATGTCATCTAGATCACCTGAACCCTTTTTTGGCCTGAAAGGAGCAAATTTCATTACAACAATTATCAATATATACAATGTATATATATATATGGGTTAAAACTGTTCTTTTTGATTCCATATTTACAATAATAATTATTAACATCGAGTGTAAATGGAGTCAGAACTTCGTAATTAAACATCTTTACTAATTGCTGCTAATACTCTAAAAATAATTCAATATGCCGTTTCACTTTTGTGATTTGAAGAAACAATTCTGTCGCATTTAGTTACAAAGTAGACAAGATAGTCTTCTGGTAATGTCCTCTCGTGATATTGATTCGTGTACACTAATTTGTGTAATTGTTAGCCGTTCATGAGTGTTTAATTTAATTTATTTGCACATGTATAAAATACACATGGACTTTGTCACAATAATGAGCTCAAGCTTTCCCCCATGTTCCTGTTCATGACAAGGAGCACACTGTGGTGGTTGCCGATAGAGAGGGGACGATTGGATTGTACTCCTCTATGGCACCTGATCCCATCTCTGAAGCCATTAGAGTTCCGTGTTTGCTCTGCTTCACATTTGTCTTGTTTCAATTTGACTTTAGTTCATTGACTGTTTGTTATCACCATATTATCAATGTAATAAGAACGACTAAATTAAATTATTTCTCAAATTAAAAACAAAATAATAAGGTAAAAGTAATGTTTTTTCCTTCAAGATATTTCAATCATCTATGTTTTTAAAGGTTTTCACAATTTTTTTTTTTTTGACTATTAATATTAATTTAAATTATAACCAATGATGTTTTAGAAGACTGCTTTTTAATTGGTGTAATGAAAAATACTGTTACATGTATGTAAAAATTCAATCTATTGCAAGTAAGCCATTCAGTAAATTCCACAGTAAAATTAAACTTCTTTAAAAAAAAAATAGTGTATTCGGATAAGAATTATAAATTCTGAATAAAGCCTCCGTTTAATAATAATAATATAATTTTTACAGTTTAATTTTGAAAAAAAGTATTTGAAATTACTGTATTTAGCAAAAATATGCAGATAAAAATTGCAATTGAATTGAATTTAGTCTCATCACGATATAATATTAATAATGATTATATAACAGATTAAAAAAATTGAATTAAAGTCCTTTAAATATAAACATTTTACATTGAATTGCTCTCTCTCTATATAAAAAGACTTTGACATTATGATGATAATTGAATACACGAGTTTCTCTTTACCTTGTGAACTTTTTTTGGGTGTGATGTATGTGTATCTCTTGATCTTTGTCGTGTAATAATGACAGGTACGTCTTAAGTTTGTTTATTACCTGAACATATTATTTAATACCTTAAATTAAAGTGACGCATTTAGAAAGAGAGTGTAAAAACATTCCTGATTTGCATGAAAAGCTCGTCATTCGAAATGATCTCATTATTGTTAGGAATATCAATTAACAAAAACATAAACAGCAACGTGCTCGCAATCCTTTAGATTTGCCTAACATGCATCTGTTAAAGTATTGTTTCTGTTCTGGAACTTTCTTCAGTTGCTTTTAATTACATTGTTTAACAAGTTTGAATTTAATCAATTAACTTTGTTTTTTACTCATCCTCAAAACAGAACACGCAAATGCAAATTACTGTAGATTCCTTATTTTTCGCGAGTACTTATTATCACGAAATGGCTCTTTAACGTCAAATCGCGAGAATAATAATTCGCGAATGGGGCGGTTGATCAACAGAATTTACATGGATTTAAACACCATTAAAAAAGCAAATAATATTAATTCGCGACTTATGTTTCTCGCGAAATTACACGGAAATTAATTCCTTGCGTATATTTAGGAATCTACAGTAAGCATATGAATTGCAAAAATGATCGGAAACCCAAATGAAAATATGTGGAGATAACAAAGAGTAGGTATGCTCAAACATTACAAATTAGGAGCAGAGCAAACACTGACCTTTAAAACATCAGAGCTGGGATCAGGTGTCATGGGGAAGTGAGCATACCTTGCCAATCGGTCACACTGGCCGTGTGCTCCTTGTCATGATCAGGAAATAACGGGAAAATCCTTCAACAATGCGGTGTGTAATGGCCTAAAATTAGAATGGAAAACGTCAGGTAGCATTTAACTTAAGGTATACCTTTACTCAGATGACTAAAACTTCCACTGATAAGAACAAAAAACCACCTATTGCACATTGTACACATATAATTCTTGTGTTAAATTTCAAATTCAAAAAACTAGGTCAACGACCTACTTTTCATGCTAGTGACCCCTGAGTATTTCTCGGGAAATACCTCAATTTTTCACTCTATGACCAATTTTTTCTTCACTCATAAAATATTACAAGCAACAAAACTCTTTGAATAATGAAATATTATAGCAATGGAACAGTGTTGCTTCATATAAAGAAATGATTAACGTTTTGGCCATAAACTTGATAATTATTAAAGTTCGAATTTCCTCTGTCATATTTATATTTTCCCCCATTTTTAATTGAATATTTAAAAGATCTGACTGATAAGAACTCTAAATTATTTATAGCCTCATATTACCTTTGTTGCCGTAATTCTCATGGTATTAACATTATATGGGGTCAATGATCAAATTATTGAGATATGTTGCCTTGAATGGTTTTTGTTCACATTTTTGAATTTCTTTATTAAAAAGCATTCAAATTATTTGAATAACTTATGAGCTTTAAGACATATAAAATTTGCAAAATGATGTCTAAAAATACAGGTAACCTTTAAATGGTGATAAATATTGCAAGAAATAAAAGATTTTGACAAAAATGAAAAATTAAAAATTTAGTTCGAATTTCCTCTGCATTACCATACACTGACTTTTGTTCCTGTATATTTTCTTCAAATAATAAAATATGAAATTTTAAATTGATATTGAGTTTAAACTTTGTAATTTTATCCATTTAGAACAATTTTTGATTTTAACATATTATACTTTATAAAATTTCCTTTATGTTTTCTGAAATCTGAGTAAACGTCATCCTTAATTGTATTTGCTGACAAGGTCATTGTATCGACCATATAACTAACGAAAATGAAGACTTTAAACGAGACTGCTGATATTCTTGTTTCATCAACTTGTTTGTCAATATTTTTTTCATATGTAGAGCATGTCCTAGTGCATTGAATCGGCTGAAAGATAGACTCCCCCGTATGCAGGTGATAAGGGTATATTGCTGCATAAGTTGAAAAGTTAATCACATTTATTATCATAAAGCTTTGTTGTTAGATTACCATTAACGTCTTTTTAAAGTAAAAGATCCAATAAAAGACTGACGTATCAGACTTTGTAGTGTCTTTTATTTCAAGCTCACCAGGATATATCGTGTCGACGAAAGAATGGAAATAACAATTGTTAAATAATATTTGGATTTTATTTGTACATGTAATGAAATAAAAAATGCAATTAACTTTATTTTTTTTTTCAAAATGCATATAATTTCTAACAATGCTAAATTGATGTTACCAGGGGGAATTTTATAATAATGCTTTTGGGGTAAAAAAAAAAACCTCACACATAATTCTTTTACAAATTAATACCTTATTTGCAAAAAATATCCAACGTGAAAAAAAAACCCAGAAAGCTTGATTTTTTTTAAAATTGATGCATAGATCTACAATGATTAAGAATACGCGAGGTGACATTTTAGAATATTTGTAATTGATGGATAAGCACTAAATATTCATATTTCATAATTAATTATTAAAAAAAAACACTTCAGAAAGTTTACTGCTCAGTATTCCATAATGAAAATAAAAAGTTAACCTGTTGCGATATGTTTTACGATCAATCACTTCACATCTGATTCTTTTGGCATTCCATCAAGGAACTAAAAAATGTTTCAGCGCCTTTGTTAATCAAAACTAAACAGGAATCTGCAAAAATGGTTCATAGACAAGGAAGTTAAAAGTCAAAGATTCAAGCTGATTTTATTCGTCGATTTCTTAATTTATTATTCATGATGTCAAATCTTGCTCTTATGAAACCTGCCTTTTAGAAATAAATAGACCTTCTTAAAGGCATAATTATTTTCTAGGGTTATGTAATTAGTGGTGATGATTTTAAACAAGTCATATATTGGATTGCAAAGTCCTAATGTGTATATATACAGCTCGAAACCTTTAATCTATCGTGCCTCTGTGAACTAATTAAGTTCATTAATAATATTAATGAAATACACATAATAAATTACAGCTAAACAAAGGCTTGACCATATATTAGTCAAATTTTGCAAACTTCGTCAATATATTTTTTTATCAATATTAATTTTTTTTTGGTGGGGGGGGGGGGGGGTGGGTTTGAGCCCCATGCCCACTTGTGTCAACTTTTAAGCATTTTCTTTTATCCCAGTCTCTTCATTTCACCAGAAATCTTAACTTAAATATTTCAGGTTGAGATTAGATTGGGATTATATTCTGATCGAGTGTGTTAGTGTAAAAATGTATTGCGTTTTATTTTGTTTGCTTGATTGTGTGATTCACCGCGAGAATATTCCTTCAAATAGCAACGCCACGAAAATTTTGTTCTGGAGAGCTGCATATTTAGACTCGGTACTCAAAGCCATGAGCAGTGGGGATCGTTTTCGTGCCTACATATAATGCGACCGAGACCTCGATTAATATGGTCTCTCATCCGAGGGACCAGTCTCCAAGTCCCACAGTGGGATTCGAACCCGCAACGTAAGGACCAACTCCTTATTCCTTATTCCGCAACTTTAGAGCAAACGTAAAACTGCGCAGCACTGCATTTAATTGAAAAAAAATCCTGACTTTTAAGTGATACTAAAAATTTTCAGTACGTTCCATGTTTACTGGCTGTGCTAGTATATTTGCAGAAATTAGTCGTATTTTATTTACCAGTATGCCATTTTTCAAAAGCATCGATCGCGAGATTTCCTCAAACGAAATGTATAGCTAACACACTTCTGTTATCCTGCAACAGTCCTGATTAAAACCCAAAAAAGAAACATTTTGGGTCAAATAAAAAAGACCAGATTATACTAAAGCATGTCAACAACTTAAATATTAAAAGAAATTGGAAGTACTATATCTTGTTGTAAAGTTTTAATTTACTAGGGGGAGGTAAATGCAAAATTTACAACATTAAATTTTACCTCCCCTAGTTAATTCAAAATTTACATGATAGTAAAAGCTTTTGTGAGAACGGTGTTTATTGAAAAATTAATCTTACCACTGTATAGTTTATTACATGCCAAAATGCATTTATGCTTCTATTCATTCATAAAGGAAAAAATAAGAATTATTAGGCATGCGTAAAATAAAATCGAAAAATTCAACACATATTTTTGCATGCGCCTTTGTTTAGCATATAGTCTTTTTTTCAAAAATGCATCTGTCTTGTTTAAAAATAAAAATATGTTATGAAGTTTTGGAGCTTGAATACTTCCTCTGTTTCAGCGTCAGCCCCTTCATCAGCTGAATACTAGTTTACTACTTTAAAACCAACTTTTATTCGCGTGTGAGAAATTTTCGCGATATAACTTCGCGAGAGTCTCGTCATCCCGAAAATTTCTTGCCACGAACCAGTCCTTAAAGTCTATGTGTATATTAACAACAGAACAAAAAACGCTAACTGATCGCGAAAATTAATCGTTTCCAACTAGTTTACCCCCGTTAGGTCGCGAAATAAAGTCGTCGCGAATGAAAGTTGGTTTACAGAATTTTATAAATTGTTTGTAATGAAAAATTTACTGCTGTTTATCTGCAACTTTATACAAATAATATCTTAATTTTAGTAAGATTCGGTGTTTAAAGACATTTGTATAGAAAAATAATTTCAATTTTTTAAAAAAATTTTGTTTTTACTTTCATCATGCGGGTTACGTATAGTGCTTAAATATGTTTCCATAGGTGATAGACCTGAAACTTAGTCTCTCCATATAATGATATTTTGCTTTGATATTAACTTTAGAGAAAATGGTCTCTAGCTTGAAAACGCTCTTTTCTGCTGATATTCGTTCTACCTTACACGTTTAAGAAATCAGAATGATATCTTTTTCTCTAATACCTCCATCGGTGTAGAACCTAGCTTTGACATTTATCAGTACATGTATATCCTGGATTTCTAGATTAAAAAAAATTGTAGGTATAGTCTGTTACATCGCGAAGTGTGATAAAAACGCAAAATGTAATAAACTGGAAATATTAAATTTTGATTTTTTTTAACACATGATGTGTTTTTATCATGTTGTAAATTTTTACTTTACACGGGGGAGGGGGGGGATGCAAAATTTACAACATTTTCAAATTTTTACATTTCGGGTTCTACATTATGTGGTCTCTTCTGAGCATCAAATGCTGGCCTCATACATGCATGTAAGAAAATAAAAATGAGAGATGCCATCTTCAAAACATGCGGTCTTTTTCTGCGATCTGTTTATCAGTAAAGAAAAAAAAAACGCAATGACATTCAAATTTTTAGGTCACCTGAGTAACTCAGGTGACCTATTGCTATCTGTTTTCGTCCGTCGTCGTCCGTCGTTCCGTCGTGTGTTATGCCCCAGTCACACATTCACGGATTAAATGCCGGATTAGCTACGGAAGCGATCCGGTATCATTCGTGGCGATATGTATTGACCCGTGGCTTTTCCCTCTGTTATCGTATCCAAACGTAGCAATACTTGTATAGCTGCGACAATTTTTGAACATGTTCAAAATTCCACTACGGATGAAACCACCGTAGTACTTCCTTAGTAAAACTTACTAAACCGTTTTAGAACGTAGAAGTCCGTTTTAACTCCGTATAAATCCGTAGTAATTCGTATGTATCAATTTGTCAAGGATTGTTTCGATTTGATACGGAGAGCTACTTGATTATACGGTTCTAGTACGTATTTACTACGGATAAGAAGAGTTTGCTAAGATATTTTTACGGTGCGACACGGACCAATTACGTTTTATTACGAATAACAAAGGAATCTAAAGATTTATTACGTTTTTATACGTTTTATAGCGACACTGTACGGAGTACGAAGGCACAAGGCAAAATTCTAGGATATGAGGCGTTGCCATGCTTATCATTTTAATGTCAGTCATTCAGCTGAATTTATAAACCCCATAAAAACTGTGTGTCTGACCATCAGAAGCAAAATTTTTATCAAACATGAATAATCAACAACTGATGCTTGCTTTGGAAATGCTAGAACTAGACATTGACATTTCACAAAATTCCAGGGCAATGATTCAGGCCATCCAAGACTAGAGACGTGATCGAAGGCAGCGGATATGGTGGACGAGAGATTGGCTCCTCCGAAGACCTATCCATTGCCAGTATGAAGCCTTAATGTCCGAGATGTATGCAGAAGATCTATCTGCATTTAGGAATTTTGTACGAGTGGACCCTCTTATGTTTCAAGAAGTGTTACACATGGTTTCTCCAAAGATTAACAAGCGCAACACTTGGTACAGGAAATCTATTGACCCTGGTTTGAGACTAGCAATTACTCTGAGCTAGGTACCTAGCTACGGGGGACAGCTACCACACACTGATGTATGGTTTCATAGTTGCCCACAATACAATCTGTGGTATTGTAAGAGAGGTATGCGATGCCATAGTGTCTGTTTATTCAGAAGACGTTCTCTTGACACCCACGGAACCTGAACAGTGGAAAGCTATACATGTAGCAAAACAGTTTGAGGCTAAGTGGAAGTTCCCCCACACGCTAGGTGCTCTCGACGGAAAACATGTACCCATTAGGTGTCCAAAAAATGGAGGATCGTTGTATTATAACTATAAAGGTTACCACTCTATTGTATTGATGGCTCTAGTTGACGCTGACTACAAGTTCCGATGGGTTAATATTGGCGCTCAAGGTGGATTTTCGGACGCCCAGATTTGGAACCGGAGTGATCTTAAACAAGCGATTGAAAGAGGATTAATGGGACTGCCAACAGCGACCCCTTTTCCCGGTGATGATAAACCCATTGACTACTATATTATCGCAGACGATGCTTTTGGTATGAAGACCTGGCTAATGAAACCTTTCTCTAGACGAGGTCTTGTTTATGACGAGAGGATTTTCAACTATCGGTTATCTAGAAGTAGAAGAGTTGTTGAAAATGCGTTTGGTATTCTTGCAAATCGATTCAGATGCTTACTATCAGTCATGAATCAGGAGCCCGAAACTGTGCACGTCATAGCTTCAGCCTGCGTGTGCTTTCATAACATCATGAGAATGAGATACCCTGGGGACCAGAACCTTCTACTTGACAAGGAAGACGAAAGGCACCAGGTAATTCCTGGGGCATGGAGAGATGGTGTTAACTAGGATGATTTACAGATTACCAGGGGTGGAAATATGGACACATTTGACGCTAAACAGAAGAGGCTTTATATAAAACATTACCTTAATTCCCCAGTCGGGTTTGTTCCATGGCAGGACAAGATGATAAAATGACTGTTCTAAAGTATTGTTAAAAAGTCAGAAATAATCAATGGATTATTACAATTTTCTTATCATTAAAACATAATTTGGTCATTGCTTGCTTATTAATTTGAGTGTAGAAATAGTAAATATTTGTCAATAGCACGCTTTGCATTCTCAAAGTTGAAGTTATTAAAACAAATTAAAAATGGACTTTGAGATTTGAATGCCCCTTTTACTCTTTCGTTCTTACAACAATGTACCGGATAAAAAATATTTTAGACACATCAATGACGCTCTAGCTAAAAATTGATAGGTGAAAGTAAATAAGAACATGAAGTGTATAGGAAACTACAAAACCAAGACCAATCTACATGTATTTACTCATATGCCAAATCTCAAATCTTTTACAAATTAACATGTACGGACAATTTTACTAGAACGACCCAGGTTTCATATTTTTGATTATTACATCATGTATTTGTGTATACAGCCTCATACAATTTGGAGTAATTTTCTGAAAAATTTAGCGGAAACAGGCAAATAACTAAACTAAAAGACATAACAAACAATAAAAAAAGAAAACCCCCCCCAAAAAAAGAGAAAAACGTTTAGCCGCATCTAATAAAAAAAATCCCTTCGCTTAATCAATCATAAAGGCACATCTACTTTATATGAGAAAGGTTGTGTGAACATTTCATGAAAATTCATCGAGTGGTTTAGGGGGAGTTGCGGGTGAAAGATACGGACAAGACAGATCCAGGTGTTAAACAGGGGTATAAAGGGGCTGAAGCCGGGTCTTTTTACTGGCTACTCCAGTATCAGAAGATGTGTTGTTTTCCGGAGCAACGCTTGCTTGCGTTATACAAGTTTCATCCACTGCCTGGTTTTTACTTTTTGCAAATACTCATTTACAAGATCTTTTTTTGGGTGGCATCTTTATTCGATAGAGTTTGGAAAAGAACTAAACTGGTGCACGGATTCCACGGACTGTGTAATAATCGTGATTGTCCGAGAAGCCCCGTAGTGAAGCGTGGCGTCGCGTAAAAGACCGATTTTATCCGTATTAATCCTGACCTACACCGTAGCAAACTGTATTCATCCGTAGCGCAGTCGACTTGACACTTGTCACTCCGTATTAAAGCTGAACACGACTCGTAAATAGGCATACGCCATTTTCGATAGCATTATCTACGATACATCAATACTAGGGTATACTCGTCGCATTCGTTACACCTGACTGCTTTATTGTCACGGGTATCGGCGTGGAATGGCGACCCGTGTTCGTGCTGGTTATCTTGCATTGCCTTTGTTTATATTTTATTGCAGTTACGTTTATCTATTTTGTTTGTATACTACATTGACTTATACTACTATAATTGTAAACTTATTTGGCATCTTATTTTCCTGCATTAGACGAAGTATTACGTTATTATTGTCATACCGAGTTCTGTATAGCATACGCCCGTCTTCGCCGGTGTCTACTGATTACACTGAACAGTGACTAAGTTCTGCCCTATTTATAGGGGTCTGCAGAGTAGCGAGACTCGGGAACTAAAATGGCCGACAGATTCCTTTTACGAATCGTGTTCAGCTTTAAGGTCAGACGATACGTTCCTCAAATATATGTTTTGTATCTATTGGTGTTATATAAAAATTATTCATATTTGTCATTCTCTTCTGATTTCTACATTGTTTTTAAAATGTTTTTAAATATAAGTACACCAAAAATTGTGTTATAGGCCATTTAGGATATTACTCATAAGGGTTATATAAGAAATATGACCCTATGGTATCTTGGCCAAATGCCTGGTAAGGTACCCTAATTTTTTGTGAGGAAACTTGTTTAAGTACCTATACTTGGCAAGCGGTATATCTAGTCTTCCCGACTCCCGACGCCCGACTCCCGACGGTCCCGGATTTGGGATTTTTAGCGATTTCTTTTTTACCTGTGCTCAGATTTTATTCAAACTTTTCAGGCACATTTTCTGGGTTTATATGAATTCATTAGTGCATAAAAACTTTAGGTAACCTGTCTTTTTATTACTGAACCAGATGTTTCACCTGCCAAAAAGCGGTAAATCTAGTACTCTGTTATAAATGTTAAAACCAAAAACGGACACCGATGTTTTCGTAGAATCGCGATTAAAAACAACAAAATGAATAATAATTTTTTCAACAAATAAGCGGAAAACCTCATTTACATACCAGATAATTTGTACGCCTAAAAACACCTATATAATTTCTTTTTTTCCGTGTATAAATCGTTCATTGCCACATTATGTTCACAGGTACGACATTGACATATACATGCGTCGGGGCCCCCCCCCTTTATTAATTAATTTATTTTTATTTGACTTTACTTTTTGTTAACTGATTTTAAGTTAACTCTAAATTCTACTTATCGTATGAAAACCTACACAATGACAAAAACGTTATCAGATTACCAGTAATATTTTAAGGACCATGGTTTGTCCCCGGTTACATGTTATGTTAACAAGTCATGGTTAATACTAATAGCTTTGATTTAGAAGCAGTTAACAATACATAATTACTTTTTTTTTAATTTGACAGAATATCTCTCCACTTTCATTGTATCAGCCAGGTGATTAGAAAATTAATTATTTTACCCAAGCTAACACTGCTTTAATAAAGCTTTTATAATAAGTGATTATCTTCTTCATTAACAGGTTTAAAGGGAATTAACAGGTTTAAGAGTCATTTTGATGTTGGAATCTATAAAATTAAATTGTTCATACTTTTCTAACACCTTCAATTTCACTGAAACACTTACTCTATCTTTTTAAAAGAAGAAATATCTTCCCAAATAATATCAATAGTATGATCTACGAAACCTCACGTCTCCGCTCATCGCTATGTATCGATAATTAATAAGCATAAGTCTTAATTAAAAAAAATAAAATATGTGAGTTTCAGTGCGCACAAAAATAAAATATGTGAGTTTCAGTGCGTACAAATTATCTGGTATGTAAATGAGGTTTTCCAGTTACTTGTTAAAAAAATATATTCTTCATTTTGTTGTTTTAATCGCGATTCTACGAAAACATCAGTGTCCGTTTTTGGTTTTAACATTTATAACAGAGTACTAGATTTACCGCTTTTTGGCAGGTGATACTGCTGATTCAGTAATAAAAAGACAAATTTCCTAAAGTTTTTATGCACTAATGAATTCATATAAACCCAGAAAATGTGCCTGAAAAGTTTGAATAAAATCTGTGCACAGGTAAAAAAGAAATCGCTTAAAATCCCAAAGCCGGGACCGTCGGGAGTCGGGCGTCGGGAGTCGGGAAGACTAGATATACCGCTTGCCCCTATACTTCAATGACTAATTCTTAGGAAAAATTATATATTTTTGAGGAACGTGTCGTCTGACCTTAAGTCGTATTGTTTCCGTATTAAAACCGTACTTTACCGAAGCAAACCGTTTCAAACAGGCACTAAATTTATCTTTTTTCTACCCTATTCATGTAAGTACGTAACAATCCGTATTCATTCCGTAGTGCATCCGTACTAACTCCGTATCAATTAACGATAATAAGATTTTCCGGTGTCAACCGTGGACAATATTCCGTAGTAGAACCGTGGAGTTGATCCGTGAATGTGTGACTGGGGCATTAACATTTGAACATTTTAAGCTTCTTCTCTGAAATCACTGAACCAATTTCAACCAAATTTGGTATACAGCATCTATTGGTAAGGGGAACACAAATTGTGAATTTCATGGTCCCTGCCCCCCTGGGGCCTGGGGGGTGGGGCCAAAACCACCAAAATTATTGCAATCTTTAAAAATGTTCTCCTTTACTCCTGGACATCAAGCAGGCAAACTGTTGGCATGAATGTATTGAGCATTGAGTCCTCTACCAAAATTGTGAAATTCATGGCCCCAGGGTCAGGGGTTCTAGTGCTAGGGCGGGGCTATATAGATTATTTAGTGAAAATGCATTATTTCTTTAAAAATCTTCTTCTCTGTTCCTGGGTATTAAATAAACTAAGTTAGTACATAGTTATGATGAGCAAGAGTAGCTCTACTAAAATTGTGAATTTTATGGTCCCAGGGTCAGGGGTTCTGGTGTTTGGGCGGGGCTCTATTGATTATATAGTGAAAATGCATTTATTCTTTGAAAATCTTCTTCTCCGCTTCTGGGTATTAAATCAACTAACTAAGTACATAGTTATGATGAGCAAGACTACCTCTTCCAAAATTTTGAATTTTATGGTCCCAGGATCAGGGGTTCCAGTGCTAGGGAGAGGCTATATAGATTATATAGTGAAAATACATTAATTTGAAAATCTTTTCCTTTGCTCCTGGGTTTTATGCCAATGATCGTATATATATATTTATGATGAAGAAAGGTGCATCTAGCAAAATGATTATTTTTTATGCCCCCCCCCCCCATCCCTGGGGCGGGGGGGGGGGGGTTACATAGTCTGAAAATAAATTAATGCTTTGAAATCTGCTCTTTGGTATTGTAACGTGCAACGCGACCGAGCTTGATGTGTGATATGTCTTGTATCACCGAGGCGTTACAATCAGGTTCGTTAACCTGTTAACTCAGATTTTTGTTGACCAAATTTAAGATATATACAAATACAATACAATAGTACAATGGGTTTCTTCTTGATTGGACAACCACTAACTGTGGTCAACGGGTGTCTCCCGCAAATGAATCACTACGGTCCTGCCACTTCACAAGTACTGCTGCATCTTGGCACTTCCCCCACTTCTATTCGTGGGATGCCACCTCTCTCTACAACCAAGTGTCTGCCTTATTCAGGTCTTACGTGCTTTGGTGTACTGTGAAACACTTAGCCGTATATCCCCTGCATCCGTCTGCCTTATTCAAGTCTTGTGACACGATAGCGGTGTTTTTCTTTGAAGTTTACTGTTCTGTATTAGCAATACAGAACGGGACTGTGGTGGGCGGAGCTACTTTCCCTTCTGTATTAGCTTTGTATACAGTATTGTATTTGCCAACTATTCTGTATCTAAAATACAGCACGGTCTAAAAATAAATCTGATTCAATTTAGCAAAAGCACGTACAAATAGTAAATGCCGATGTTTTCCTATTATAAATTTTGGGAAAATAGCCGGTATTTTCCTGAGAATATATAATGTCAAAATTTCTCAACCATTTTTTAAAAAACATTCCACACAGAATCTACACGTAATTTCGATCAAAACTAAACGGAAAATTCTCAATAACGGAAAACATCCTCTGTACGTAATTTAGATCCAAACAAAACGGAAAATTCACGGAAAACATCCACTCTCCCCGTGCAAAATCATTCAGGTCCATTTTTCCCCGTTTTTAATTTTTTTAAATCCTTCTCGCTGACGACAGCCACACGTCTCTTTCACTTCGTTTTCAATGTCGCAATTCAATTTGAAAATAAAAATCCGTGACATCAAAGTCGAAAAATTTTCTGTAAATCCTGTTTTCGTAAATCCAGTTAAACCGGAATTTTGATATCCCTGAAATATATTATGATAAATCTCCATCTACAATAGATCACAACAATGACAATGACGGTTAAATCCTCCAATTTATCCATTAAGACTGACTATCACTCGATTACGTCTACCCCGTTAAACTGTCAAAACAAATCTGACCGAATTTTACGTTTTCCGTGGAAATATATATACTGCGGATGCGTACTCCCCGTCGGGGCCTCATCTACAGAACTCCAGCGGAAGTTTGGATGCTGCAAAGTAATAAAGTGGGCGGAGCTATTTTTGATTGATCGTGTCACAAATCATTTAGAGAACTCGACAGGTTCTGTATCGTAGATACAAATTTGGGGGTGGAGACTCGTGCTAAAGCACTCGTCCACCCCCAAATTTGTATCTACGATACAGAACCAGTCGAGTTCTCTAAATAATACTTACGACCGTATGCAAGAGAAGAAACAAACTAATGTTTATCCACTCCGTCACCAGAGAGGTCCCCTGAGTTCCTGTAACACAGCATGTATTACCTCAGTGTGTCCCCAATACAAAGGCAGTTACAAACTACTTAAATGATTGTAAAATTAATATTTTTTAGTGTTTAATTCTTTATGTAAAAACGTAGGTCTAACGTTTATACGAAACTAACCAAAAACCATTTCCGTTTCACTACCCTCCCCTCAAGATTATATGCGTCCCGAATATGATTAACTATTCACAAATTATTTACAAATGTACAAAATTTGCAATGCCTGAGAATTTGTGACATCTCCCTAGGCATCGATGAATGCATCTTTGCTGAGAGTTTCTAGCACCTCACCAGGTGCTGATGCCTAGGCCAAATTGGTTAGTCGTCTAATGGCCTGGCCTAACTCTGGTATTGACTCAGATGCTCTTTGCCTTCGCTCTTTTAGCTGAACACGGTACAGATCTGTTTGGTTAGGAGGCAGAACCTCCTCAAGGGATCTGACCAGTGTCTTATTGTGCTGACCAGTATCGCTTGGCAAGTCACCTAACACTGACTGTGCTTGGCCACGTAGGGATACACTTAAATAAAGACCTTTCTTTTCTTCTGCCCAGCCATTTACAACAGCACAGGCCTCAAAATGTGATTTGTAGTCAAGCCAGGAACTTGTTCCGTCATACGTGGCTGGCTTAATTATATGGCCTGTCTTCGCATTGTCTGTCCCTATTGACAGCCTATGTGGTTTTGGTGTGTCGAACAGATGGCCCGTCACTACGTCGTCAACCCCAGCAATTGGTGTGTAGCTTGGTTTGCCTTCGTCTGAAAATCTAACTTTAGGCCGTGCGCCGTACTCGTCGAATGACACATCTCCTGACATACCGGTATTATCAGTACTGTGTGTTGCATATCCAGACTCTCGGCTTGCCGCATTTGTCTGACCACCGTCACTGGTTGGCGTTCTCATCCTTTGTATGAGCTTCTCCATTCGCTCTATAGTTTCTGACACTTTCTTAGACGAATCCATGGTCAACAAAATCCCGACGCTTGCCACCAAATAATGTAACGTGCAACGCGGCCGAGCTTGTTGTTGGTGGCGATATGTCTTGTATCACCGAGGCGTTACACTAGGTTCGTTAACCTGTTAACTCAGGTTTTTGTTGACCAAATACGATTATAATCAAATATATACAAATACAATGGGTTTCTTCTTGATTGGACAACCACTAACTGTGGTCAACGGGTGTCTCCCGCAAATGAATCACTACGGTCCTGCCACTTCACAAGTACTGCTGCTTCTTGGCACTTCCCCCACTTCTATTCGTGGTATGCCACCTCTCTCTACAACCAAGTGCCTGCCTTATCCAGGTCTTACGTGCTTTGGTGTACTGTGAAACACTTAGCCGTATATCCCCTGCATCCGTCTGTCTTATTCAGGTCTTACGACCATATTCAAACAAATGTTTATCCACTCAGTCACCAAAGACGTCCCCTGAGTTCCTGTAACATAGCATGTATTATCTCAGTGTGTCCCCTATACAAAGGCAGTTTCAAACTACTTAAATGATTGTAAAATTAATATTTTTTAGTGTTTAAGACTTTATGTAAAAACGTAGGTCTAACGTTTATACGAAACTAACCAAAAACCATTTCCGTTTCAGTATATGATAAAATTTGCAAAATTTTGAAATATATGGCCCCAGGGTCCGTGGTTCCTTTGGGGTGAGGTGCAAAACTGGTTATAAAGTGGAAGTGCATTTTCTCTTTGTTACTCTGATCAACCTCTGGGTATTAATTAATAGAGTAAGCATGCTAAATTTATAATTATGATAAGCAATGGTGCCTCTTTCAAAATTATGAATTGTAAATGTCATGGCCTCTTGTTTTAAACACGAACCAAAGTTATTTGTTTGAAAGTTGTTACACGATACTCAGGTGACCTATAAGGCCCGTGGGCCTCTTGTTTTAATTAATATTTATCTTTCATCACATAATATATATTTGTATACATGTATCTGGGTGAGACATTAAATAATACAAATATAGGGTTTACCTTGGTGTATTCCTTAAGAGGATTTTGATCTATCCTACATGTACTTTTTCTTCGTTTAGTATTAACATTTCATAACTCTGCAAATTCCAGAGGGGGGGCTCAGGACCCCCATCCCCACCCTTACCCCTCTAGATCCGCGCATGCATTTTGAAAACTCTACACAAAGTTGTCTTCCGCACCAACGTAGCAGGAAGGACAACTCTAGACAGCACTATTTTTGCCAATATTGAATTGTCTATTCTTTCTCTTCGCCGTGAAATTAATGGTATTTTAGTTATTGATTTTTTTTCTACTGATACCCTTTTCATACCCGAAAATACACACATACACTCCTTTGTTACAGTTTGTAGATATTACTACAACAGCAAACACAAATAATTGTTTACTCATCGGGCTCGATATTTCCAATATTCCAAATTTAGATTTTACCCGGGAAGGCAGTCTCTATCATCATGATATGAAATTTGAGAAAAAACAGGATGAAAATGGGAAGCAGAAGAAATCTAAGCGCTGCAGCACTAGTTGGCCGTGTTCAAAAACCCAAACTAGTCATAAATTCCGAAAGAGAAGAGGGTTCAATCGTGAGAATCAAGCTCGATAACTTTTTGTAAGTGTTATGGTAGCGCCATTCCTAGGAAGCTTTGCAGACGTTCTATTTTGGTTCGGATTTTGTGTATATAGTGTTTATGAGAACAGAAAAGTTATACAAAATTGTGTCAATATTTTTCCAGCAATGTGCACATTGAACTTTTTGTCAATTCGTTAGTGCAATGTAGAACAGTAAAATGTTTTTGTGAAATCGAAAATGGTGCATACACAGAGATTTATCAGTGTTGTGGGACTCATGTGGGACTTATTTTCTCTGTGGGACTTGTTCTAGTATCATCACTATGTAGAACTATTATAATTTTTTAAAAGGGTGTACATGTCAGTCGGATTAAATTGATCAGGTCCATGTTCAAATACTATTTAATATAATATGTTGATTCTACCTACGTAGCTATTAATAGCTACGTAGGTGACATTCGGTGCGTATGACTCTACCCAAAGTAGCTATTTTTACCTACTCTGTGCTTTACTTGCATTTTGTGGCCAAAAACGCATAAATTCATTAAATCAAGGCAAGTTTATTTTTCTTTTAACATGGTGAGCTCCAGATTTCATGATACAATCACACTAATGATGGATATGACAAAAATTTGGCCAAAAAATGATTACTTCGTATATTATCATTTTTGCATAGAAACTAATGTAAAATTGCCAATTCTCTTTAGATATAGTAATCATTTTTTGACCAAAATTTTGTTATATTCATCATCACACTGTATAAAAAAATATGGTATTCACCATGTTGCGCAGTTCCTGCGTTTGGCCACAAAATGCAAGTAAAGAAGAAAGTAGGTAAAAATATCTACTTTGGGTAGGTTTAAATACCTACTTAGCTATTAATAGCTACATAGGTAAAAATAGTCTTTAGACTGGACCTGTTGATTGCACAATGTTCATGTTTAATATATTATTGTATTTAATGATTTATTAATTTAGTAAATGACTGATTTTGGACGTTTAATGGCTGCAAACATGGTATGAGATTGATAAAAGGTTTTTTTTTCAAGTTGATCAAGTGTTGAAGAAACTGCATCTTGGATTGAAATCTTGTCATATCTTTAATTGGTGGTTTCAGTCAGTCTTTTAATGTTTTATTTTTAGCAGATTTTTGAACATGTTAACCAGGGATCAACATTTATGTATAACTGTTAACTTTAGAGGGAACAAGAACAGTAGACTATATTGTCTGAAAGTTGACTAGAGCTACCTCCACTAGAATTGATCTGTGGATCATTGAATGAGCTAATTGATTTGTACACAAATCACAAAAAACGAAAACAGTCAAATAATGAAATTATTTAAATTGCAAATAATTAAAACTGTAGTGAAACAAGTAGGCTAGAGTTTCTCTTGGACTCCAAAAAATTATATTTAAAAGGGGCCAAAATTATTGTTGGTTTTTCAAAGTTGGCTTAATTAAAGTTCTAAAACACTGGAATGTCAGTGGAATTGTCTTTGAGTTAACCATATAAAATTCATGCTTTAAAATATTTAGACTCAATTTTTAACATGTTTAAAAACTGAATAAAATTTCTTTTATAATATCTTTCTATATATAATTCATGCAGTTATCATTGTTTTGCAGGACTTATGATTCTGTAGAATTTCTGACAGGCCCTTCTTTAAATGTAATTATTGGACCGAATGGTACAGGAAAGAGCTCCATTGTCTGTGCCATATGCCTGGGATTGGGGGGTAAGACTGGACTACTGGGACGAGCTCAGCAGTATGGAGACTACATCAAGTATGGATGTCAGAAAGCAAAGATTGAATTAGAACTGTAAGTTACATTCGTAGATCAGTAAGTGAACATATCAATAATATTATGATCACAGCAGGGATGTATCGTGTAGATAATGCTCCTCCACCTAATGATATAAAATTGTGTACATTTAAAAAATAAAACCCCAAGTGTAAAAACAAAAATCAAAGTACATGTAGAATCATCAAGGTACAAAAACATTCATGAAAAAAAAAATGTTCGTTTGTTTGTAAAATTGTTCCCTATCCCAAAGATATTTGCTTTTACTTAGTGATCAAGCAATCTCTCTACCAAAATAAAAAAAATAATCTCTTCAAATCCCTGGTAAAAATTGCATTGATTGCAAGAGTAAATGTGCAATAAACACATGATAAGAATGCAAGTTGTGCCTAAAAAGTTTGTTATTTGTTTAATTATCATGTTTATGTTACAGGTATAACAGCAATGGAGAAAATTGGATCATCTTGAGAGAAATCCAGAAAAACAACACCTCTTCCTGGTCTGTCAATGGTCGCACGGCAACTATGAAATCGGTACATTCTGATTCATTATATTCAATATCCAGAATTTTATTTATCTTTTTTGCTTAAAGTAACTTCCTCATAGGCATGAGTGGGTCCTCAATACTAAATTAGTTTTTGTATTGAAATTTGGAAAACTTCTTTTAAGAGCAGCAGGACCAAATTTAGACAAATTAGTATGGAAACTTCCCTGTTTGTTGAAGTCTTGTGTATATGTATCCAAGTCATACTCTAGAGGGCTTAGAAGATGGTATCGAAAAGGTCAATGTTTTACATGGAAGTCTATAGAAAAAAGGTTTATCATAGCAGCAAAAGCAGTATTTCATTCTGTGGAAGTCCCTCCCCCCCAATGAAATTTATGTGAGTTCGTGATTGAATCATGTTAGGGATTGTGGAAGTCCCCAACATGATATACTGAAACGCAAAAGAAACGCAACAAGCAGTAATCTACTAATGTTTAAATTTTTTATCTAATGATTTTCAAAAAAGAATACAGTAAGGCTAAATTCACTTCTCAGAATATCAGAGATTTGTTAAAAGTGTTAAATGTTTATCTTTTAACTTTACCAAGTAACATATGACTGTTAAAACACCCCCCTCCCAGCAATTCAATTACAACATGCAAGACTGCCGTAAACAGCAATTGCAGCTTAATTTCTACGATACAATAGGTTCATCAATAGCGAGATCTAAGGGAAGGAATTATTCTTTGCCATTTTTAAATGCCTGTTTTTCAGATGATTAGGTCGAATTTTCTCTAACTTAGCGCATTGCAGTAACCCTTGGACTTCCGGTCCAAGGACTTTCATTTATGCATACGATATGTAAGATCGCGTTGAGGAGTAATGTAGTGTATTTTTGCATCATCAACTCTCCATCACCTTTACCTTTACTTTGAGATTTTCCAGCTAGAGCAATGGAAATGCATACTTAAGCCATTTTCAAGAAGCCTTAGCATCGTTACGGGAAACGAGAAGAGATTTTATTTTTTGAAATATTGCTGCATTACTTAAGATGAACAGTACAAACCCTTAAAACTCCATAATATTGCCAAATGTTTTGTTAAACATGCAATTTTTGATTTCTGTTAAGCAGACTCAAACTTGACTTCCGGTTATGGTATGAAAATCGTTCAACCGTTAAATTACCAATATTTACCAAATTGAAGATATCCATAATTTTGAGATACAAAATTCTTTACTTTACATAATCATTTCCCACTAATGTAGGGTGTTGCCTTTATTTTGTGTTTCAGTATATATAGGAAACCATCTGTTAAATCTTTCTCTCAAGATAAGGCGGGCCAATTTGACTAGAGTGAGTAAGTCTGTCCATGGGCCAGGCCAGGCTCTGGTTTGTTTTATGTATGAATATTTGTTTTATAAATTTTATTTCTTTGTTTATAAATGTAAGTGTGATGTGTTTTAAAGGTGGATGAACTAGTGGCCAGACTGAATATTCAGGTGGGAAATCTCTGCCAGTTCCTGCCTCAAGAAAAGGTGGCAGACTTTGCCAAAATGACACCAGAAGATCTCCTAGAAAACACAGAAAAAGCTGTAAGTTAAATTGATTGCTTCATCACTAAATGACTAAAAAGTCAGACATGATGAAGAGTCATAGACACAGTTTTGATGTTTATAGCCATGAAAAGTTTGGGCAGCACCCATTATTTTTACATGTTGTGAGAGTGTCTTGGACTGATTAAGTGTGAAATCACTGCCGTAAAATCCCATGTATAGAGCACAATGTTTTAAAAGACGCACCCCCAACTTTGGGGGTAAAAATCCTGAAAAAAACGCTGGTCCTATGTAAAAAGCACATCCCAAAAATGCAGAATTTGGATGTGACATTACTTTTTCTAGTACAGTAACTTAAAATAAAATAATGAAAAATTTACGAATCTCAAACGAAAGTAGAACGTCAGTTTTTTCACTTTACGTATTCAAGTGTGCATGTGTGAACATTTTAATTTAATCTTTGTAATAGTTATCTAAGAAGAGGTAATAATACTTCATTATTTTCTTTTTAATTAATTCCAAGCCAAGCGTGTTATCAATTTATGCTTACCAGTAGAATGCATATATACCAAGCGTGTGTCAGTATGTACGTAAACAAAACTGGGTCATACCCAAGCGATATTAATGTGGAAAATTTGGCTTTTAGTAATTTAACAGTTCTTGGTATCCATTGATATTTTTCTTGAATGTAATTGACTGTTTTTACAAATACATTTATATGTGCTTACACTGGCTAGTGTTTTAATAACGCAGGTGTTGAAGTGATAATTGTTATATAAACAATGGTCCTGGCCTACGTGACAACATAGACTGAAGTTAAATATTGCAATGACGCGGCAATAGGCAATAGAATCCCTAACAATTTGTAACTGGAATTACATATCTAAAATTAAAAAAAATAAAATAAGTTATAGAATTGAGAATAATTCAGAAAACATGAAAAAGATTATAGCTGTTGACTCATTTATAGGTATTAATTAAATACATCTATGTCTTAAGCGACATGCATTTCGTTGATGATATAAGCGACGGTAGTTCAAAATGGCGGAATATGCAATGGAAATAAAATATAAACAAAGATCGTTTTTCATCAGAATTTTATTTTTGAAACGGTATTCTTTCTTTCAACACTAAGGGTATATGTTTATTTCTACAACAGGTAGGGCTTACGTATATAACTCTCTGAAATTAGATTAACTTTGACGTAATTGGTTACAAAGGATAATCAGTTTAAATGGATCAGGAAAATGGTTCTCGGCACTGCGAATGTGACCTGAAAAAAGGGGGTTGAATTTTGTTCCTATGTATTGAGCATTTTTTTTGTTGAGCGCATCCCTACTTTTGAACAATTTTCTGAACGAAAAAAGTGCGTCCAATACAAGGGATTTTACGGTGATTTTCTTGTTGGAATAATTTTTGTTGTTTTCATGCAAAAAGAGACAAGGTTATCTTCTCCACGTAATGTTTAAATTTCAAATATGTGAACACTTAACAATTCTTCAAATCTAAGATGGATTCCACTGAATGGTTCCATTCGGGTTGATCAAAATACATGTATTTTATTGCTTAGTAATTTTCTATAGGTTGGGATACCAGAGATGTATGAAAATCATCAGCGCCTAAAACAGTCGAGGATAGAAGCTCGCTCACACACACAAAACTTCAACAGTCTGAAAGAAAGATTGGCAGACCTGCAGCAAAGGAATGCACGCTTAGAGCAGGATGTCAAAAACTTTGAAGAACGCGAAAAACATCTGGAAAAAATAAGAATTATGAAAATGAAGAGGCCTTGGCTTGTAAGATACACATACCCTTTTGTTGTACAAATACAAAATATGAAATGGTATTTTTCGGTTAATGCAAGTAGATGAATATTTGTTGTGGCCGGAAAATATTTTCATAACCATTAAAGGAAAATTGATCAATGAATTTACTTCCCAATGCAAGAAAGAAATATGCACTAACAATGAACTTCTTTGAGAAGCCAATATAGGAAATGAATTTGCCTAAAATGGGATGTCAATGTATTTCAGGAATATGAGATGCACAGACAAGAGCATGATAGGCTGAAGATGCACCGAGATAAAAAAGTCGAGGAGTTAAAGGCGGCCAAATCCAAGCTCCACCCGCTGGACAGGAAGATAGACGCCCTGAGGAAAAAGAAGGAAGAAATGGATGCCCAGATGAAATCCAAGGTGCATAAAATGATCTTATGAATGTTACTATGTATGAGAGGTTGTATCAAAAGTCTTAAAAAAAAAAAAAATAGGGTTGTGACTATTCAGGGTTCAATTGATTTAGTTCGGTTTCTGTTCAGAATGATGCGGTTCATTTGTATATTTCATAGAAATTAACATATATATTTCCTAATGTCTGATATATTTTATTTTGCATACAGGTAAACTTCGGTATCTAGACATCAGATATGTCGACAACCTGGGATATGTCGACGTCCGTCCGCGGTCCAGGTGTCATATAATATATTGAACCCTGCGATATTTTGAACCCGGGTTCAAAATATCGCTGCAAAATATTGAACCCCCCTATAGAATATTGAACCTGGGGTTCAAATTATTATGGCCATAAAACACTGAGTCCCCCTGCCCTTTTAATTTAAGAGGTAGGGGGGTTCAAAATATTATGGCCATAAAATATTGATTCCCTGCCCTTTTAATTTTACAGGTAGGGGGGTTCAAAATATTATGGCCATAAAATATTGAGTCCTTCTGCCCATTTAATTTTACAGGGAGGGGGTTCAAAATATGGCTATAAAATATCGAGTCCCCAACTCCTTTAAATTTTAGAGGGAGGGGGGTTTAAAATATTTGGCCATAAAATATTGAACCCCCCTGTCCTTTTAATTTATAAGGGAGGGGATTCAAAATATTATGGCCATAAAATATTGAGTCCCCTGTCCTTTAAATTTAAGAGGGAGGGGGTTCAAAATATTATGGCCATAAAATATTGAACCCCCCTGTCCTTTAATTTAAGAGGGAGGGGGGTTCAAAATATTATGGCCATAAAATATCAAGTCCCCTTTCTATTTGATTTTACAGGGAGGGGAGTTCATAATATTATGGACATAAAATATTGAGTCCCCCTGCCCTTTTTAATTTTAGAGGGAGGGGGGTTCAAAATATTATGGCCATAATATTTTGAAACCCCCTCCCCGTAAATTATATAAGCAGGGGGGCTCAATATTTTATGGCCATAATATTTTTGAACCCCCCTCCCTGTAAAATTGAATAAGCAGGGGGACTCAATATTTTATGGCCATATATTTTGAACCCCTCTCCCTGTAAAATTAAATGGACAGGGGGCTCAATATTTTATGGCCATAATATTTTGAACCCCCCTCCCTGTAAAATTAGATGGGCGGGGGACTCAATATTTTATGGCCATAATATTTTGAACCCCCCCCCCCCCCCCCCCCGTAATATGAAATGGGCAGGGGTCTCAATATTTTATGGCCATAATATTTTGAACCCCCTCCCTCATAAATTAAATGGACAGGGGGACTCGATATTTTATGGCCATAATATTTTGAACCCCCCTCCCTGTAAAATTAAATGGGCAGGGGGACTCAATATTTTATGGCCATAATATTTTGAACCCCCCTCCCTTTAAAATTAAATGGGCAGGGGGACTCAATATTTTATGGCCATAATATTTTGAACCCCTCTCCTTGTAAATAATAATCGACAGGGGATTCGATATTTTATGGCCATAATATTTTGAACCCCCTCCCTAATAAATTAAATGGACAGGGGGACTCGATATTTTATGGCCATAATATTTTGAACCCCCCTCCCTGTAAAATTAAATGGGCAGGGGGACTCAATATTTTATGGCCATAATATTTTGAACCCCTCTCCCTGTAAAATTAAATGGTCAGGGGGACTCGGTATATTATGGCCATAATATTTTGAACCCCTACCTCTTAGATGAAAAAGGTAGGGGTTCAATATTTTATAAGGGGGTTCAATATATCGCAGCGAAAAAGTGAACCTGGGTTCAAAATATTATGCGATATTTTGAACCCGGGTTCAATATATCGCGGTATCAAAATATTACAGCATTATTTGCTATATAAATGATTTGCAAAAACTCTGATATGTCGACCTCGGTAATGTTGACTACCCTGCTTATCTCAACGTTTTTCACAGTCCCAAGAGCGAAATTTACCTGGTATATGTCGACATCGGGGCAATTTTTTGCTCTACTTAACCTAATTGTTTGTCAGCTGGTCGCTTGTCACGCAGGGACGACTCCGTGTATCTCGACGTGGTCAGAAATTCACACCTTTCACACCCATGTTTTGACTACATACTGCTCTGTAGAAATGTGTTTGTAGAGGAATTCCAAGCCCCCTCGGCGTCTCTAATACGTTAATTGTTTAATGTTTAGCTTGGGTAATATCATTGATAAATCTTTTCGATTCTGCGTAAATGTAAAACCGTTCATTTACATGTATGTCGAAATCTATAGCTAACAAAACTTAAAGATTTTATTTAAAAAATGTAACTGAATAACAATGAACAATATGCACTTTGAATTCAATTTAACTCGTCGATGTCTAGATAATGAAGTTTACCTGTAGTTGGTTAATGATTTTCCAAATCTGTTAAACGTGCATGCAAAATGCAATATTTCTGATTTTTTTTTTCAGACAGATGTGTTGAGAAAGTATGCAAATGATGCCCATGGCAATAGCAAGGAAATCGAAAAGTACACTGATCAGGTAACCAATATATCAATTTATAGTCCCGATTTTTTTTCATATACATGTTTACATAACTATTAGCAGATTTAAGCTTGATTTCATGAACTTTCAGTCTCGTAAAATCCTTGATCTTGTCGTCAGAATGCAATCCTGTATCCCATTTTTAGCTCACCTGAGCCAAAGGCTCAAGTGAGCTTTTCTCATCAAAATTTGTCCGTTGTCTGTCGTTGTCGTCGTAGTCGTTGTCGTTGTTGTTGTTGTAAACTTTTCACATTTTCATCTTCTTCTCAAGAACCATTGGGCCAATTTCAACCAAACTTACTACAAAGTATTCTTGGGTAAAGGGGATTCAAGTTTGTTCAAATAGGGCCATGCCCTTTTCCAAGGGGAGATAATTATGAATTAGAGAAAAATTAATGGCATTTTAAACAAATCTTCTTCTCAAGAACCACTGGGCCAGGAAAGATGAAACTCATGTGGATTCATCCTCAGGCAGGTAGATTCAAATTTGTACAAATCATGACCCCCTGGGGTAGGGTGGGGCCAAAATGGCCGATCAAAGTTTTACATAGGAATATATAGGAAAAATCTTTAAAAATCTTCTTCTCAAGAACCACTTGGCCAGGAAAGATGAAACTCATGTGGAATCATCCTCAGGTAGTGTAAATTCAAGTTTGTTCAAATCATGACCCCTGGGGGTAGGGTGGGGCCAAAATGGCCGATCAAAGTTTTACATAGGAATATATAGGAAAAATCTTTTGAAAATCTTCTTCTCAAGAACCACTGGGCCAGGAAAGATGAAACTCATGTGGAATCATCCTCAGGTAGTGTAGATTCAAGTTTGTTCAAATCATGACCCCCGGGGGTAGGGTGGGGCCAAAATGGCCAAAGTTTTACAAAGGAATATATAGAAAAAATCTTCTTGTCAAGAACCATTGAGACAAGAAAGATGAAACTCATGTGGAATCATCTTCAGGTAGTTTAGATTCAAGTTTGTTCAAATCATGACCCCAGGGGGTAGGGTGGGGCCAAATAGCCGTTAAAAGTTTTAAATAGGAATATATAGGGAAACCTTTTAAAATCTTCTTTTCAAGTACTTCAAAGCTTAGTGATATTTTTAGGGAATCATCCTCAGGTATTGTAGATTCTAGTTTGTTCAAATCATGACCCTCTGGGGGGTTAAAATTCAAGCCTCCCCCCTCCCCACCCTCAGTTATCTTTCAGTTCTGATCTGATATGTGCTTTTTTCTAGCCAATTGCTCAGGTGAGCGATGTGGCCCCTTGGCCTCTTGTCTATTGTAATTTACCCATGATGCTGTAAAAGCAGGCATATTTGTGTGGGATTAAATTTTGTTTATTTCATTTGAAACCATTTTCAACGAAATTAAATCCCACACAAAATATCTATATGACTATGAACTGAATAGGGTTATTTTCAAAACAACGAAATTGAATGCCTACGAAACTGATTTTGATGAAAAATCAACAAAATTTCATGCCCACAAAAATTTGTGCTTCTACAGTATATCAACATGGCTGTACACAAATCTTGACCCCAATAAGGACCATTTTAATTTCCTTCTGATAGAGACCAACAACACTTGGACTGACTGTTATGTTTGTACTAGTGTAGCTGCATGAGGACTGCAAGGTGATAATTAACGTGAATCAACTAATTATCACCAGCGCTTAAAATAAAAAGTACTAACTAATGGCCCTTCAAGGATAATATAGAGAGTTTATTAAAGTTGATATTAAAAGATGGGACACTGACTTTGGTAGTGATGTAAATGGCTAAGCCTTTAGTGATTGAATATACTTGTAGATAATTGAAATATATATTTGTTTTATATTGTATTCATATTCTTTATATAATCCATACAAATGGCTGCAATGTTATTGTTGACAACTTACAAGAACGATTCCGCATGATTAACGCACGATTAATGCACGATTAAACCTGTTAGACGAACGATCCTTCACGCACACGATTCTACACGTTACAAGATCTTATACGATTGCTAACGGCTAATGCAAACACACAATTCTTCACTCAAAATAGTTGAAAATATCTAGGAATCGATATTTTCAAAACGAAAAATGGTTTAATACTGATTTAAGATTTCAAAGAATTATTAATATTATTTCATAGAATTTGAAATATAAAAAAACAAAAAAAAATGGAAATGAATATTTCTGTAACTACATACATGTAAGACTTACATGTAATATTTTAGATTATAAATAATTATTTAGGCAATTCTCCGATCTAAAAAAAGAAACGGATTTTTTTCGTACTATCAGAAGATAGATATATAGGTTGACCATTAAATTTGATTGAATTGGATTTCATAATATGCAGAAAGGGCAAATGACAGCATGGAATGACTTAGATTACAAGTTATATCCATATGTTTCCATTGATTCATTGTTTGTGAATGTCGAAAATTAATCTTCTCAATTATTTAACATTTTTTTATTTGTAGAAATTTAAAAATTAATTTCAAGTAAGCTCCAGAATTAAACACTGATAAACAAAACATTGAAAATCATGCCATGTGTACGCATATTCGCTGACTAAATACTTATGTAAGCATTGAGAAATGTTTACAGGGGTGTGCAATTAGAAAAATCAATAACTAGCCCACGGGCTAATGGCAGCTATAAAGTTACTAGCCCCAAGTGAAAAGTTACTAGCCAATATAGGAGCAAAAATTAAAATAAAAAACTATACGTTGAAAAGAAATCAATTTTTGAAAAAGTCAGGGTACTGAGGTCATTCTTTTTAAAATCAAAGTTTAATTCTCACTATGAAATTAAATCATGTATAAATTATAATGAAAGAAGATTAAAATGAATTTAGATAAATTATCTTCCCTTTTTTCTGAACATTGCACTAGCTCAACTAGAATGAAATTTAATTCATTTTGTTTTCATCTTAAATCATTAAATACACTATAAATATATTTTAAGTGAGTCATAAAATACTTATCTTTCTGTTGATTGAGTGATCGTAAATAATTTAATGAGATATCTGCATGTATTTAGCATAAACGAAAAAATAGAGGAAATTCGGAATAGGAAAAAACGATCGTTTTGGAAGTAAATAAGTCAGGTAGTGCTGCAAAACAGATAAGATTATGGAGATTTATTGAGAGTAGGAGCATGTTTTCAGAAAAATTTTCACTGGTTGGGAATTTGATAGCAAAAACGAGTGAAAATACAGGTTGTGCTTTTCATGTATTGCGTGCATGTGTATAGTTATAATTTTTACTAGCCCTACGGGCTACCTCCATGCAGAAAATCACTAGTCCGACCCCAAAAAGTGGTAGCCCCGGGCGTTGGGCGATGCTAATTGCACACCCCTGATGTTTATTTATTTGTAAAAATATTTATTTTTGATGTATTGATTTTAAAATAATATCTTGATCACAGCAGTCTGAAAATCATAGAAAAACAAAAAGTAACATCTAAGTACAATTTATCACAATATAGGTCGCGCTGTATTTGACGAGAACATAACATTGTATGACTTACTATATTGCTTGTTTACAAGCAGTAATTAGTTCGTTCCGCAATCAATTATGGAAATTGCGCTTCATTCATTTTATCTGGATTTAAATAAAAAAAAAAACAAGCGAAATGCTTGATTAACAAATAACATTCCGATAAAAACTTACAAAACGAAATTTACACGTTCCTATACGCATGATCCCGCACGATTAAAACCGCAAACGATTGAGTCTGATACACGCACGATCTCGCACGTTACACGGACGATCACGCACAATACATGAATGATTCTACACGATTGGTTTGTCAACAATAACGTTGCAGCCACTGTACATGTATTCCTTATATAATCCATACAAATGAAAAGATTAATAAATCTGCAAATTCACTAGAAATCTTCCATATTAAGTAGATTCTTGTTTATGGCGAGTGACCTGTAATTACAGCCATTGAAAACCACAGTGTTGGAAAAAAAAATTTTGTTTCCCTTGATTCACTTTATCGATAATTAGAAGGAAGATGACTGGATAAGTTTCTGAGCTTAAGAAATATTTTTTCTTCCAGTTTCAAGAGGTTCAAGATCTTCTCAAACAAAAAGAAAGTGAAGAAGAGAGTAGAAAAAGAAGGTAAATTGGATTTGCTTAATGGGAAAAAAAGTTGAAGTCTATCATTTAGGTCATTTATAAGAAGTTTCAGCTAAAACACAAGTGTTTAGTGAAACATAGATGCCCCATATGGCAGCTCATGACTAAAGTTAAAGGTTTTCAAAAGTAGGTCAAACTCAGAATTGTGCACCTACTTCCTGTTCATTTAATTTTGTCTTTATAATTATCATAGAAAATGAACTTTGACCTATTTTCCATGACATTGTAGAATCGTGGACCTTAGGAGACAAGTGGAGGCTTTAGAAGAGGAGCTTCAGACATCTGTAGAAACTGCAAATATTCAGGTGGGTCAAAAAGTAACAGAAGGTGGTCCACAAATTATAGTCAGTGCTTAATTTAAAAAAAAAAAAGAATCTCTTTTTACTTGCTCTTGTTTTAAATTCTTAGCCATTAAAGGTGAATTTCAGATTATTAAGTAAGTTTAATTTCTGCATGTACCTTGTTTCCTGTGGTATGCAATAAAATTAATTATATTTCATGGGATCAAATTTTCATGATTGAGGGAAAAAATATTTGTTTGAGAGGAGTTGAATTCAAATATGGAAATGTGTAACAAAAATTAAGCTCACAAACATAATGATAGACTATGATGCTTTCTGTAATGCAATTATAAAATGAAGCTTCAGAACTAGCTTTTTGGAAAATGATTTGGACAGACACACCACAAAGTCAAAAATCTTGCTTGAAGATGGGAGAACTGTTGTTTTTTTTTTGCATCTTCTTCAGTTTTCTAAACTCCCTTGTCTATTGTAATGCAAATGGGGAAAATTTTATTTGGTACACACATAGTCATTAAGCAAGTTTACGAAAATATGTGTATAAGAACAAACAAAGGGGAAATTAAAGTACAGTTTGGAAGAAACATCGGGGATGAAGTACAGTTTGGAAATGCATGTGAAAAGTGCAGTTCAAATTATTGTGTTTACATGAAGTATTGTATAATGTGGAAATTTTGGCAGAACACAAAGGATGACTGCACTTAAAGAAACTTAGATATTGCGACATAATTAATTTAAAAAACGGGCATATTTCTTTTAATGGTAGAAATGGCCAATGTCTTAACTGAAACTTTGTGTAATTACGTTAATTAAGAGTTCGTATTAACGAAGTTCGAAGTCGTTTTTATTGGGAGGGGTCATCGCATATTCTGGAATCTCCATAGGATAATGAGTACGCCCACCTTTTTACAGGCTTAATACATAGTCAGCGCATGTTTGTCTATTGTTCTCCTTTTTGACCACGTTGTTAACTGTTGAATATTATAATTAACCACGTGATTTCTATATCCAGGTAACTCTGTGAATACTAAAATTCCATCACGTGACGTGTAAGGAAACACGCATTCTGCTGGGCGATTGTGATTGTCCATATCTGTTTCAACTTATCCCTATCGAGCCACGGGTTATTTTTTTTTCTCTTAGATATCTTTAAGATTTTTCTTATATTTATCTCAAAGCGTTTCATTTTACTATATTTACATGTATATATTTTCGAGTGTATTATATGTCTCTACATGTTCGTAGTAGACTACAAGAAAAAAGAGATTTATTTATTATGTTTTGAACCATCGCTTATCATGAACATCCAAAGTAAGATCCAGTAAATAAAAATGAAATCATACCATCCCCATCACGCTAATTCATGGGGAGAAGAAATTAAGAAAAACATAAGTAAATGTGACGTTTTTCTTTCATTTTTTTTTATAAAAAGGGAAAAATAAAGCAAGTCTTAATGTTGTTAAGGGGTCTCGATCCCAGACCTCAATATTATTGATTCTGTGCATTACCGACTGAGCTAGTCGGCACTTATATTCGAACACGCGAATTGTTGACATCAGCCATTGCTATTGATTATCAATGGCTATTTCTACCGGTCGATGTTATTTGTTATTAGTTATATACTTTATTTGAAAACTTACAAAAATAATAGTGACAAACATATGCAGAGAGAGAGTGAGAGAGAGAGAATGCACCAAATATAAATATAGTAACTATTCTAATTTTAGACCACTCTTCACAATATTAGCTCCACCTCTTATGCATATTTATAAATCTTATCTCCAGTCAAGGGCAGATAAGTCTAATTTCCCTATATTTGCAGAGAGGTGGGGTAAGAAAACAACAAATTATTTTATTGCAAAGCAGTTTATAACCTTTATGACATTGCCTTTCATTTGGAAATAGACCAAACTCTATAACAAATGATTTAAGGCAAAAATGAAAACAAAAATAGATGTGACAACAGAGATTAAAAAAGACCCCAAAACCGGCGTTAAGTGCAGTCATCCTTTAATGATTTCTCCAGGTTAAAAATTGGTATTTAAATTTTAGCGAGATGTAATCTAAGCGATTTTAAAATGTTCTTTAATGAAGCTATTACAACTAAAACACAATTAATTTTAAGCGATATTCAATTTTAGTGATCTCAACACCCTCGCTAATAATGCCAAAATTAAATCCTTGCTAAAAATTTTGTTTAAACTACAATGTACTAAAAAAATTCTTCCCTATTAAATTGGATTGTTTTGCAGGTCCAGTTGGAGGAGGTGACCAATGAGATGAGGAGAACAAACCAGAGAATGACCGTGCTTACACAGGACGGAGACAGAGTACGGCGAGAAATCGAGGGCCTCAAAAGACAAGTGGACGGTAATTTTTATCTTTAGGTCACCCCAGTCAATTGGTCAACATAATTGAATGTGTTTCTAGTACTACTTAATGTTTATTTATATTCTGTGTAATTACAAACAAGTAGAGCTACCTCTTATCAGGAATTTCTAGCTTTGCAAAGGTATTTTATTTTGCACTAAAGTTGGATATCCATATTTCTGATTATTTCATCTTTCTATTTTATTTATGACAAACAAGATAATTAACTTTTTAATCGTCAACTTCCCTTACCTATGCAGCAATGTACCTTCATCACCTGCATATGGGGTTTATATCTTTCAGTTGATTCGATACGCAAGAGTATCCTCTATGTATGAACAATTTTTAAAACAAGGTAAGTTATTGACAAACAAGTTGCTGAAACAAGAGTATCAACAGCCTCATTTAAAGTCATCATTTCGTAAGTTATATGGTCGATACAATGACTTGTCGGCAAATATAAGTTATCATGAAGTCAGATGCTGACTGTTGTTTTCATACCAATTGTTAGGCCATTATATTCGTACACACTGAATTGTCGACAGATTTTTCCATTATTATTCATGACAAAGAGCACACGGTGGGTGTGACTAATCGGAAGGGGATGCTCACTCATTTATGGCACTTGATCCCACCTCTGATGTTTTGGAGGTCCTTGTTTGTTCTACTCAGATTTTGTTTTGTTAATGGACTTTTGAGCTTTAAAACTGTTCGTTATCTTCATATATTTCATTAAAAAAGGCAACAAAAGATATTAAGTAATTCTTTAATAATTTTAAAAATTTGTCTTTATTTATATACAGGTTTCCAACAAGAACTCAAGGAAATTCAGAATATTGAAAACCGTAAGCTTGAAATGTTGAGGAACAGGCACAAACCAACTTACGATGCTGTCATGTGGTACAAGGACAATCGGGACAAATTCCAGGGGCAAGTCCATCTGCCTCTGTTACTCTCGGTAAGTACTGTAGGTCAATAGGTAACAGGTACACATCATTAAGAAGTACTCTAGCTGAATGGTACATGTACTGGGTTTATATAAATGGAATTGATCCAGAAGTGTGTGTAACTTTTTGGATGAAAGACCGAAAGATGCTTTCTAAACAGTCTGGTGAAGAACAGCAAAAGTTACTCAGGTTGGCGTTGCGGCCCATGGGCCTCCTGTTGTAAGCAGTTGTGAGAAAAAGGTTAATATATGGCGCTCAGTTGCCTGTCAAGGTTCAGATGGATCAGACTTGACATTTAATAAATTTTAATGAAAAAATCTCTGGCATTTAATGGACAGGTGATAATCATTTCTAGATGAATTTTGAAATGTCATTTGAAAAAGTCAATAATTATCGTTATTAAAGACGTACAACACACTGGGGGAGATAACTCTTGCGATTTCAATTGAACGTTTGACGTGACGTCAAATTTAACGTCCAAAATAAAGCGTCAAAACGACGAGTAAAACGATCCCGATGTATATCAATTATGAAAGAAAATTGGGATATGGGGCTTGGCTGTGATTGTGTGTACCATACTTGTATTTTTTAATTAACCCGATTAAACTCCGTAAAAAGCAAGACATAAAATACCATCCCTTAATGTTTATTTCATTTCATTTCATATACAATAAATTGTATTTTTGATCAAAGCGCAGCATTTTTTTTTATTCTGAAAATTTTATTTTACATTGCCGAAATTCTCATTACGTACAATTGGCTATATAACATTCCGATTAATGGTCTTCATTACAGTTTGTGCATTTACGATATAAATATTGTTTTTCTTCTTTAATTAAATAAAACAACAATAAATAAACAAAATAACTTTTTACAATGTAAAATCGATGTTGTTCTCAGACCCTTACTGATCAAAGAGGAACAACTCTGAAAATGTAGGAGATGTTTATTTTCCTCCCTTTATTCACGGTTTTCCACAGAATCAGATACATTTACAGCAAGACCTGATAAATCCGAGAATTGAATACTATAGACCTCATATACACAATGTAAGTATAGAATTGAAAAAAATTGTTCACTTGTACTGAAATTATCTGCATTTATGAATATCCTATTGCAGCAAATCGCTTGACTTTCTGTCAACAATGTCGGTTCGCATTTCCTCGAATCAAAACAAATCGTAGCCTATAAGATTTTAAAAAATAGAAAGTGCGATTTGATATAAATTGAAATAGAGGAAGAGTTTAATGTTTAATATTTTGAAGTTAATGTGGACGAATACGGAATTTTCATTTTAACTTTAGAAGCGACGACATCGAAAGAAATGCGTACAATAGCATGAGGGGTGTACATCTATGCAAATGTCGTATCCCCACGGCCACATACTGTCTCGTTTGAAATAATGACATGAAAGAAACTACAGTTATTCCATTTATATCACAGGAGAGTTGAACATACACATTTTTTAATGAATAAAATTAAAGAAATAAAATTAAAAATCAACATATTCAAGTTCAACAAAACTTGAATTCGTATTCAGGTTTCATGTGATATGGAATGCATAACGCATACATATATGGACTAAACACTAAAATCCTTCAGTAATTTTTTCCTGATACATATAAAAAGAGTAGTCAATAGCCGCATTCATGAATTTAAAAACTAATGCATACCTCCGGGATTCAAATGATGAAATACCAGTATATATTTGCACTGTAAACGACGTTTCGTCAAACGCTAATGGTCTGCGACGCAAAAAAAGGAAGGGGTGGGGGTGATAGGGGTATTCAAAAATTGCCTAAAAATCTACATTTAAATACGCTTTACATATGAGAACTTTTAAATTTGTAAGTTAATATATTTTTGAAGCAAAAGCAATATTCCAATTTAATTTTTTTAATGCGTATTTGTAGATTCATATAACAAAGTGATCGACCCCCGTCTGAAAGACGCGCGGGAACGTGATATTTTGAGAAAGGGGGAGGGGGTAATTTTCCGCTATTAAATCAAAACTGGTCGTACAAAAATTATATAAAAAATCATGAAGATTATTTTTACTACCAGCTACCTAAAGAAAGTTTTTTGCCAAAATTAAACGACAGGTTTTTTCACAAAAAAAATTTGAATTTGAAAAATACGTAATTTTTAAGGCTTAGATAATTCATAGTTTTTCATTTTAAGGTCTTTAAAAATTATTTTGATGATATGTATATCAAAAAGATGACTATGTTTTTGTGTTAAATTGTTAAAGGAATAAGCCAATGAAATTTGACATTTACATCTAACCTGGCTTTTTTGAAAATCAAGGTTTAAGTAGTTCATTGATTAAAAATTTTCTCTCCTTGTAAACAACTAAAGGGGGGTAACTTTTGGAAGTTCCTGTCCAAAAACCACTCGAACGATTTTGTCCAAAATGTGCATACATGCAGTAGATATAGTCATGTACTAAATATACAAAAATAACGAAAATTAAACGACAGGAATTTTTGGGGGTAGGTGTGTTGTACATCCTTAATCAGGATTTGATGTGTCTTTATTTATATTTCAGGTAAATCCAACGTCTCCCGCAGTAGCCAAGTTCATCGAGATGCACATCAGTGCCAATGACATGAGGGCGTTTATCTTCGAGAACACGGAGGACTACAACGTGTTTATGAGGGAAGTCCGAGACAAGCAGAACCTGAGGGTGAACGCCTTGAAAGTGCCTCCCCAGCAACTGGCAGCCTTCAACGCCAGACACAATATCTCTCGTTATAGGTAAACCCCCCCCCCAAAAAAAAAATTAAAAGGTCCTGCACAGCTTGTTCGTTCTCAATAGAAATTTTTAACACTCAGTAAATCTTTCATAACTTGGACATGGAGAGTCCATTGAAAAAAGTTTGAGATACTGATCAAACATAAAACCCAAGCAAATGAGAAAAATCTGACTCGCCCGCTTGTTTATGGACATCCACACTTTGGAATTCCCAGATACAAAAGTCCAAGTGTACTCTGTTTAGAGAGCATTCAGAGGTTTAAATAATATTATTATGTTCCACTTTCATTCCTCTGTATCGCATTTTGTTCATTTCCCACTTGGCATTTAAAGTAATTTTCATAAATGTTAATCAGAGGTTAAAGTCATTTTAATTCATTAGTTAACATTATTTTTATTTAAAAATATCATGAAACTAGATAAGGTGAATAATGTGTCCTAGAAAGTGATTTAAAAAATTGAAACCCTCAGAAGGTTTTCTGTACGAATTTAACATAAATTATTCCTGTGTTTAAGTCCATATTGTAGAGTTAATCTATTTAACACCCTACCATTATCTCCTCAGAAAATGAAATTTATGACCTCATAATACCAGGAGTCATTAGGATTTTCACTGCAATGACTTCAAATTACAGTGTATCTGTTATCCTAGTATCAATATTTTTTCATTCTAATAAGATGAACATTTTAAAGGTTAAAAGATAGAGATAAGTATCAAGAATATTTTGATATTTAATCAATTTATGCAAGTTACAAAATATAAAATCCTTCTACAAAAACTCAGAAATGTCTTATGATGTGGAAACCATATGATGCTAAGTAATTTGTGACCTGTGTCTTGCAAAAGCATAATTACATGTCTGTACATGTAGAGAGGACAAAAATTATATACCCCTGTGATCTTTTGATCGGGGGGCATAAAAATGATTGACAGACAAACAGCTAGAGTATATACACATTACACAGATTCAAACAAATGTTCCTTACATTTTGAGACAGAAGAAGACCAAAATTTAAAAGTAATACTCAGAATGGAAATTTATAGGAAAAGTTACTAACTCAAAACAAAGCAATCTTTCTTTGACCAAAGCAAGAGAGAAAAAAAGTATGAAGTTAACATTGGGAAAAGGGATCAGGAAGCTGCTTAATTTGTGATTAACAGGAGAAAATTATTCACAACAATGTGGTATTGATGGGAAATATAGGGACTGTTTGAACTTCCTGATACTATCATGTGATAATTAGTACGTTAAAACAGATGATAAATTGATGATTATTAATGATCTTTGTCTGATTTATAATCATTCCCGATTAAATTTTTGTTTATTAATTGAAGCAGTAATTACTCTTTTACATTCTAAGGTATGATCATTCATTCATTGATGGTGAATTACAGCTTAGACTCTATTGGTTTTCAAAGATTGAATATTAGAATAAAAAGTAATTACATACTCTATTAAAAACTTAATCATGAACACATAAAACTGCACAATTACATAACTTTTCCAAGATTTCTTGAGATGGAACTTTTATTTTAGGGATGGTAATGATGTTTTGCTTAAGGTCAAGATCTAGTATTATAACTTTAGACTAATTTTTTGGTGCTAGATCCATTATGACGTCATAATCAATTTCAACTTTCTTTTTCCCGTACTTATGTAGAAAATAGGATATTTTCATGACATTCAATTTGAAATCATATGAAAAGTAAACCGGATACCTATATTAAATTTGATATTGATTTAAAGAAGAGGCCACGAACATACTAATTACCATTTTCTGAGAGACTGTAGGCAGTCTGGATACATTTCCTTTGTCGAATAAGAAAAAAACTCCCATATTCATGATTGTTTTTTTTAATTTTTCATTGAAAATGACAGTTTGAAATACATTTTTTCATCTTGTTTACCAACAAATTATACCCCGAAACACCTTATTTGACCAAGCTAAAGTTGTAAAGCATCAATAAAGGAATTTACATGTATTTCACAAGTTTGATAAATCTGTAGGCACGTTTCATTTACTAGATCTTGACCTTAAGAGTAATACCTCCTCTAAGAAAACTGGAAGAGGGCTATTTTTCTTCAGGATTATTGAAATAAAAAATTATTTACATTTATAGATTTCTGTTATGAAAGATAATAAATTGTTTTCTCCTGACACATGTGACACATGGGTTTTTTTGATGCAAAAATTTGTTCATTGTCATTTGTCTTCATCATTGTCATTCTTGTCGTAGTTCTTTGTAAAGGACAAGATAGGGTAAGACCCCTTTTTGGCCCCTGATTTTGGGTGTCTTTTAGAATGATGCAACAGTTTAAAATCTGTTGTCATCCGTGGCAAAATGAGTACCGTAAATCTGGAAATTTTTACGTCGATTTTATTTTGCGAATTCGGGTCAAAATGATGTTGATTAATTTTTACGTTTCAAAATTTTGCGAATTACCACTGCTTTGTTTACATTTTCTTATTGGTGATTTATTTTTAAGAAAAATATTTTTGCGAATGCAATGAACTCGCAAATTTGCTAAAAATTTATCTACAGCAAAAATTTCCAGATTTACGGTATTGGTTCTAAGTTTTGAAATACACAGAATTCACAGCGAGGTCAGAGAATACATATAAATCAATTTTTTTTTAATGCAAATTTTCATCAGTTTTACAGCACAGTTTGTTTCAGAAAGCATAGAGCACAAGCTTGCTTATCTACCAAATTTATATATTTTATACACTTATCAGATGCAGTTTATGTGTGAAAATCTCAGATAGGCAAGCTTATGCTCTATGTTTTTGAAAGAAACAAGTATCTCAAATATTACGAAATTCCACCAGAATTGAGGAATTCTGGAAAATATCCTTAACTTCTGCACCATCTTGTGACCTCCATGTAAGCTTTGAATCAAAACAAGTGCTGGTTTGAAAGAAAGCATCAGTGTATGACTAAGTTCTTAACTACAAACTATTACACATTCACCAGTGTTCTGATTTTTACATCAAATAAAAGGCCAGTTTTGGCTGTTACCCTATCTTGTCCTTTTTCACCTTTTTGACTTCAAAAACCACTGGGCCAACTTCAACCAAACTTGGCAATTTGATTAAATGAATGGCCATGCCTTCTTCCAAGGGTGAGATAATTATGCTTTCTCAATTCTTTACACTCAGGGGTAGGATTTTCTTTTTCTTGAATGAGTTGATTCTACAAAAATTACATCAGAGTTGTCCATCTTATGACATAAGAATCAAGTGTACATGTTGTAGTTTTGAACTACTGAATTACTGTGACGTGTGTACACTTGAAAAAGTACTGGCAGTTTGATGTTCATGACAAAGTTGTTAAGAGATTATTGTAGTTTGAAACCAAGATCTCATGTGCGTTTAGCAGTTGGACACCTTCTCTTGTTTAATTTACATAGCTTGTAATAATTAGAAAGATTTTGTCATTCCTAATTTCCTTTGACAGTCAGTTTGGCTTTGTGAACTACCTGACGGATTACATCGTGTGTGCAGATGGAGTAAGACGCTATCTCTGTGCTCAGTATCACATCCACAACATCCCGGTCGGAACCCGACGCACCAAAGATCTGGTGCAGGACATCAAAAGAAAATGTCCGGAGCTGAGGACCTTCTACACTGACGAGTACCAGGTCTGTAGGCTGCATTTGTTCATAATACAAGAACATTTGAAGCATGTGTAATTGTTCCCACTGAATAGAATTCCCTTGTTCTGTTTTGAATTCTCCCAAAAATATTTCTATTTATGAAAGGTATACATGTACATGTACTGATATAAATTACCGTATAGCAGGTTTTCTTGGCAGGTGTAAAATTTGGCGTTTTGCCTCCTCATAGGTATGACAATAATTTTGGTGTAATTAAAATGCCAAAATTAGCACCCCGCAAAAATAACCTGCTATATGGTACTTTGTCTCACTGCATGATTTTGGTTGAGTTGAAGAGCTATGTTGATTACTTGTTAAAAATATGTTTATTTTTATGTTCGCAGTACACTTGTCGAGTATCCAAGTATGACAAGTCTGTGTCTTCCAGAAGCACCAAAATCAGGTAGGCCCTTTGTCATTGCTGATCTGTACAGTGTACTCTCATTAGAGGCCTGTTCAACAGACCGAGCACTCGCAAATGTTTTTTATTGGAGGCATAAGGAATTTTGGCGAGCGCTCACAAACGATCGTTCTGTTAAAAGTTTGCTCTGTTAAACAGGCCTCAGGTCTACTCTCATTAGGTCAAGTACACTCATTGCTGTTAAAATAATGACCTGTAAGTACATCACCAGAAATCGTACAGGGAAATAAAGTTAGTTTTTACTCACATGTATATATTTGTCAAATGAATTAAAGAAATCTATATTTGGTTGACAATTTTGATCCTCACATTACAAAATAATTATACCCCCCGCAAACGAAGTTTAGGGGGGGTATATTGGAATCACCATGTCCGTCTGTCCGTCTGTCTAGCTGTCCGTCTGTCTGTCTGTCTGTAGACGAGATTTTGTCCGGACCATTACTCAGAAACTATTGGAAGGATTTGTCTGAAAATTTGTACACATATTATTCACCATATGAAGTTATGCACCTGAAATTTTCATCGTGATTCGATTATTATTTTGAATTTTACAGGTGTTTTTTCATTTTTATTTTGTGGTTTTGTCCGGACCGTTTCTCAGAAACTATTGCAAGGATTAATCTGAAAATTTGTACACTTATTATTCACCAGATGAAGGTGTGCACCTGGAATTTTCAAATCTTTTTGTTAATTTTTTTGCATTTTACAGGTTTTATTTTTTATTTTAATTGACTTGTTCATTTTGGGCTCATGTATAGGGTTTGAGATATAGAATCTAGAATATCTGTTCAAAAATACTACAGATTAAAACTACTCATAAAAACTTTAAAAAAAGAAACATCATCAAGTGTTAAAAACAGTTTTTACATTGCACAGAAGATAATGTAATTTCATTTGTCTCTTGGGAATAATGACTGGACATGCATCCAGTTAAAGATAAATTAATGAGTTTGGTGTTGGAAGTTGTTAAGGCATAGCTCTTATCAAGCGTGTGTGTTATCTAATCTCCAGGGAATAAGGCACAAGAATTAAAGATCTCTCTTCTCTTATTCTCTTAATTGTAATTTATTGTCTGTCAAAGCACTTCATTACTGGATGACCAGCTCTTTATTTTCAAAATGCATTTCAAATTGATATATCAAGATTAATTTGATTTTGTATTATGTTTTTTTTAAACAATCAGTTTGCAGAGTGACATAACACATAATTGCAATATATTTTTTTAATGCAGAAATAAAAAAAAAATGAAATGAAAAAATAAAAAAAATGTTACAGTGGAATTACAATGTATTAGTATTGATGTTTCATTTGGTTGCACCTTTGTTTCATTCATAAAGAAACATGATGAGCAATTATATTTCACTGCAAATTTTTGTAAGTAAATTGTGAACACCTCTAGATCCATAAAGTATTTTTGAATTGGCACCTTCTCTGAAAAACCCAGCGGGGGGTATTTGTCCCTATTGGACAGTTCTAGTTTTTAATGAAGTATGGTGTTTCAAAAGTATGAAAAATATTGTTACTAATTTAACATTTAAACACATTAAAGGCCAAAAAACTTTTATCTTTCTTTAATTAATGACACTGTATGCATAGTAATTGGACTATGATTTGACTTGAACAGGGACCCCCAGTGGATGTCTGCTTCAGTGGACGCCTCCAGAATCCAGGAACTCAACAACGAGATCAGGGTAAGTGTCAAAAAGAACTCAACAATGAGATCAGGGTAAGTGTCAAAAAGAACTCAACAATGAGATCAGGGTAAGTGTCAAAAAGAACTCAAAAATGAGATCAGGGTAAGTGTCATAAAGTAGAAACTCAACAATGAGATCAGGGTAAGTGTCAAAAACTAAAAACTCAACAATGACAGGGCTCTCACACCACTTTTTGGGACTGGGGCCGGGGCCGTTGAAATTGGGAAAATTATCGTCATTTTGGGAAAAGTTGGATAACACAAATTCATTTAAAAAAATCCTCAAATTTTGCTTTTCTAGCATTTTATCATCAATGCTAACTCTGGTTTGAATATACAGTTAAACAGAACAAACATGGGTATGTAGGCTATTTATGAAAGTACATTAGCTTTGTCATTACTATCTTTGAGTGTTGATATTGCGGTTATATGTCTTACTGCGTGACAGACGCTAGTCACATAGTCCCGAATTTCCTCGATCACATGGGCAACTTTGCTTACCAATAAAGCGCGAGACTGAACATGCCAAGCGTGGGTATGTTTCTAGGTGTAGCTTACTAATGTTTAAATGAAATGTCTATTTCTGAAACCAAAATGCTGGTTTTTGTCGAAACTACATAACAAGATACTCTGCACTCATCTATTAGTTGTATACATTTTTGTAAAAACAATAACCTGGTTCCCCGAACCAGTTTACGAATGCATTTGGCGCGAACTAATAAGATAATAGTACAGTGCAAATGTGTTTTTTGCGATTAGGTTTGATGGACTTTTATTTTTTAATTAATATTTTACTCTGGATGGAAATTGGGAAATTTACACCTTTCTTTTGGGAAAAAAGGTACCTTTTTTGCATTGGGAACGGGGCCGTTGAACGGCCCCAATTTTAGAGAATCGAGAGCCCTGAATGAGATCAGGGTAAGTGTCATAAAGTAGAAACTCAGCAATGAGATCAGGGTAAGTGTCAAAATGAACTCATCAACGAGATCAGGGTAAGTGTCAAAAACTAAAAACTCAACAATGAGATCAGGGTAAGTGTCATAAAGTAGAAACTCAACAATGAGATCAGGGTAAGTGTCATAAAGTAGAAACTCAACAAAAAAAAATGAGATCAGGGTAAGTTTCAAAAAGAACTCAACAATGAGATCAGGGTAAGTGTCAAAAGAACTCAACAATAAGATCAGGGTAAGTGTCAAAAAGAACTCAACAATGAGATCAGGGTAAGTGTCAAAAGAACTCAACAATAAGATCAGGGTAAGTGTCAAAAAGAACACAACAATAAGATCAGGGTAAGTGTCAAAAAGAACTCAACAATGAGATCATGGTAAGTGTCAAAACAAGATTATAGGTATAGTCAAACTACAAAATCTCGAAGCCGATATGGCTGATAAAAAAACTTTGAGATATCCTTGGATTCCAGATATCAAGAGTAAAATACTACAGGAATATGTAGTTGGGACTTCCTAATCACTTCAACGTATCCATGGTATTCGAGATATTGTAGTTCAAGATATCAAAGTTCAACTGTATATCAAAGTAAGACTTTGGCAGTGAGATTACTGTATTTAAATTCTAACAAAGTAATGAGGCTATTCATATGAGAAATGGATGAGATTCTGTAGATGCCAAAACAACGGGTTTCCTGCTTTTCCAATCCTTTATTAATGCTCTCAACTACAGTTAAAATTTGATACTGTATAGGGGGAAAATAACTCGCGGTGTTAATATTCGCTATATTCACGGTGATAATAAATCCGTGAATTCAAGAAACAGTGAATAATTTTTCAATATCTTCATCCATGTTTTATTTGGAAATTTGAGAAGAAACTACGATAGGTTTAAATACATGTACAACAGAACATGGTCATTTCAGTAATTACGAGTAGTACTTGTCATTCAATTATTTTAATTGGCACGCTTTACATTAATTCAAGTCAACAGATAATAACCTGTATTTGTTAAAAGACTTTTTTAAATAACTAACGCTAATTTTTCATCAATCAATACACGCAAGACATGAGTTTTGATTATCCGTGCGTAACTTATGTTACCACGCACGGTGTGTGCATTACCTGCATTATCATGCATATTATAGTTTTTATCGACATTTTGATTTGAAAAAGTCATTCAAATAACTATCGAACTTACTGAAGATGTGAAAGGATATTATTTCATCGACCTACATTTACACATTTATTACCGTCCAGTGGTATTTCGCCGCGATATTTTGAAGATCTTGGGGTGTACATGCACTCATCGTAATAGAAAGTTATTTGACGTTTATAGTCAAGGACTTTTGATAATTGCACCTGTTTTAATTAATCGTCAATTATTTATTAAATCTAACTATTTTATATTAACCAACTCTGTTGTTTGTGAAATAAAGACATAACAATGATGAATGTCGTTTATATATAGCTATGGATTAAACGTATATAGACCATGATAGACAAGGGAGGTAACTTCTATAACATAAGAATTCCGCGAATTCAAGAAACCGCGATCATGTCCGATGAGAGAAAACCGTGAAAATTACAACCCGTGAAATTAATCCCCTATACAGTATCTAAAAAATCTGACATCTTGAAAACCATGGATATGTAGAAGTGACTTGTAAGTCCCAAACATATAATTTAAAAAATATTTTACCTCTAATATCTGAAATCCTTGGATATCTCAGAAATTTTTTTCTTAGTCCTTTCTACTTTAATTTGAGATAATGAGATTTGACTGTATTTGGTGCCTTGCACCAGATTTGTGAATTGAGAAGCAGCCGCTATAATGATGAAATAATCATCACCAATCATAAAATAAAACGAGATTTTAATTATGCATATTAATCATTTCTTTAATTAAGATCTTGTATTGCAGAGTTGTCAAGAACAGAGGAGAGAGAAGGAGGCTGCCTACACAAGGTTACAGCAGGAATCACAGGAGCTGGACACCAAGATGAATAAACTCCGAGAACAGAAGGTGGGATATAAAGCAGGGTTAATTAGCAGTGGCTGATTAGGTTTTAGAGCCTTATTTTAAAGAAGTTAATTAGCTTCTTTTTCTGAAATTTTTGTTTTAAACTTACATGTACAGTATACATATAAAAAATATTTCCTTTCCAGAAAAATCTATCCCTGTTAAAGGACAAGAAGAAAAGGCTACAATCTCAGATTGACTCCAAGAAACAAAGGTGAAGAGAATAAAACATTGACTCATATCTAATGAACAGGCTCATATCTAATGTACAGGTATTTCAAAGAATCTTTCAGTTGGAATGTCATATCATTTATAAAGAGTTTTGCTGTAAAAGTTAGGTCACCAGAGTATCAGAAATGTTATTATAAACCAACATTTTGATAAAAAATGAAGACAAATTAAATTTTGGGTCAATCAATCACCCTGACCAGTAGGAAGATATGAATGAACAGGTCATTTTAATTGGAGAACTACTTCACTGGCTATCATTATACCTGTACCAAGCTTATCCAGTCTTCACAATTAGCACAGATTTAGGAATATTTTTTAGATAACAAACACAGCTTCTTTTTCTCTATGGCTCTATTCCAACATACTGTAAACGGCTGTGTATTCTCTTTAGCACCTTTTGTGGAAAGAAGCTTCCGCTAATTCAAGTACAACACTAATTGTCTAGCACATATACTCATAAATAAGAATATATGAAAATCTATGCTAGCTAGACTAAGTGTGAAAATCAATTTCTGCCAAAATTGAACGCACCAAATATAATGCATTTATACATGTAGTAAGTTGCTTTAATGTCTTGTGATTGCGTAGCTTGTCTATCTGCTGCACAGTCTGCTGCAGCTTTCAATGTGTTTGGATCTGGATGATATTTTTGACACTGTGCTTTGAAAATCCAGAGACCAATCATCCATCTTGCTAAAAAAAATTTTTTAGTTGGTACTTTAATGGTTTGGTCTGAATTGAGAAAGGCAAAATTTTTCGCTCTGTAACAACCTTATATTAGTAGTTTTTGAAAGCAAGAATATAGTTTTGGGCATGCCACAAATTAACTCTGATTTCAAATGTATAACATTTGAATGAAATTCAAATAAGATCACATGACTGAATCACCAAGGTTAGTGTGCAAGGTACGAGCCTTCAGAGGAACACCGATTGTCATGTTTTTTTATCTTCTTAAACCTCTTGCAATTTCCTGTTACAGTAGTGAATGATCAGGGTACATTAAGACTACCTCTATGCTCTTAAAGTAATGCATTAAAGCAGAGAACTTACACCCCTCCTCCTCATTTCATGAACAAAAATTATCTTTACATAACTTTATGAATAAATATAATAGTTATTAATTAAAACCACATATTGAATTTCCCATCATTTTGTATTATAATTAACTTTCTGTAGAATACAAAATGAGGAGGCTGAGGCAATAGACTTGGATGCTGAGAAAGAGGCCACAGACAGGAAAAAGAAGGAGTTGAACGTTAAAATGTGTGTCTGTCTGCAGAAAATGAAGGATAACACAAAGGTAGGTTGTGCCTCCATCCCCAGGTGTGGCAGACAGATGCATTAAGGACCACTATAACCATAAAAAATTAAAGAAACACTATTAACTGTAAGTTGTCTGTCCAGTTGAGGCAGACAGGTGCATAGGGATCAATTTGTCTGAAGAAATTGGACATCCTTAATTTGTGTTGTGTCATTGGTTAAGGCAGACTGACACTTAGGGATCACATTGTCTCAAGAAATTGAAGGAATAACTACTCCACTAAGTTGTGTTAAGCTTGTGTCACTGGTTGAGGCAGACAGACTGTTAGGGACCACTTTGTCTCTGCCCCACAGCCTGGCAGGGAAGAGTCCCACATTCACTGTCCCACATGTATAATGTAAATAGAGGCCCAGAAGCTTGTTCTTTGGAGCCCTCTTGTGTTTCGTTCACGAGAGGTGATGCTCTTCCTTTCTTCTATTATATATTGTTAGTAGCTTTTACTTCTCATACAAAGCTTAAATATAAAGATTTAATATACCTATTTCAACTTTTGAAAGATCAAAGTAAATTTTTGTTTGGTTCTACTTTCCATGCATAGTAACAGGTAGCCTTCTCTTAGGCATTATCGCTTGTGTTATATGAAGTGGTTTTAGCATTTGCTCTAGAGTCACAGAGTAAGAATTAGATCTTTATGTTGCGGGCCACAATCCCACTGCTGTACATGGAGATCTTTGAATGAAACCAAGTTCTGGTGAAGTGGTAGATGTTGACACAGCAAAGATCCCTCATTCCTCAAAGGCCCTTAAAGCTACGGACAAGTCTAAATGTACAGCCCTATATAATAAAAAGTTGGTCTCAATATGAATGAAAAATTCTCTATACTGGTACATTCAACAAAGAAACAAAGTAACACAGACTTGTACTGTTTTCCAGACAAACTGCTTATGTAAAGAAGTGTAAATTGAATGTTGTTACCAGTCTTTGTAATCATCAGTAGTTTATTATGAGCTTGAAATAGATATATACAAACTGTATTTTGTTATCATTAGTGACAGTCAGCTGAGTATTTATTATACCCCCCTGCAAACAAAGTTTGCAGAATTTATTGGAATCACTTTGTTTATCTATTTGTTCATGCAGTGAAGTCTTGGATATTACTTTGTATTGTTAAGCGAATGTGTATGAGCTAACACTACTGGACGAAAAAAGTGCTGAGAATCCCAAATTTTACTGATAATGTCTGATAATTACTGATACGGTGCTGTTCTTGCTGATAATTACTGATATTTACTGTTATTATTACTGGTGTTGCTGATAATTTTAGTTGTAGCTGATAAATACTGATAATTACTGTGACTACAGTCGTCTTTTACTGTGGAGTCTGATAAATACTGTTGAGGTACTGTCGCTGCTGAGAATTGCTGATAATTACTGTTGAGGTACTGTCGATGCTGAGATTTACTGATAATTACTGTGGTCATTGTTTTTAACCTGGGAATGGATTAAAATAGCCTGAGAAATGATTATTTGTTTTTTTTTTTAAAAAAGTTATTTTAACAAATTCATTACAGTCAATTACAAAATAAATTATTCTAAATAAAAAAGTCACATTTTATTAATTTGTTTTCAGTTTTCATATATTAATTTCATTTTAATAATTTTTGACCATAATGTTAACATAAGCTTTCATAAATGTTTATGTTTTTTTCTTTAAATTTCTCCTTACACGTAGATGACATTATCTGAGGAAAATTATTCTGTTGTATTTGCAGTGGTTTTTCTTCCCAAGTACTTTTTTAAAAAGTTTAATTTTTGTTCAAAAAAATCTCATCTCATATTTTTTCTCACATGTATGTGTACTGTCATCAAAAGCTTTTTGTGGATTTCTTTAATACTTCAATACAGTCAATGGTTTTAAATATCAATTTATTTTACCATGTGGAGAACTGAAAATGCATGAGCACATTAAGTTGAAAACACCCCCCTTTTCCAATTACTTTTAAATTAAGCTCTCATTTTAACAAGACAGTATTAAATATTTTTCATAAAATCTAGTCTTGAAGCGTACACTTTGTTATTTTATAGAAGAATGTGACAGGGTTAAATAATTAAATTGAAGCATCTTCAATTATTTTTTTTTTATAGATTATGTAGACAGCGCGCTCTAGTTCTCCGATGTCCTCCCTGCGAATTTTATATCATGTCGCTTTCTAGCTTTCTCTCTCTCTCAATCTCTTTTAAATTATTTGTTAAGGCTTAAGGATTGTACACTACATGACATAAATCTTATGCAGAGTGATTTTCAGTCAATGAAATATACGTCTTTCTTTAGGCTAATTCTTTTTTTATTGTATACAGTTTTAAGTCTATGGGCATATGGCTTCTAATATTATGCGCCACTCCTTAAACATGTTATATGCGGTCAGTCAATTAAAAAACTAAATAAAATAAATCATAACTTGAATAAACTTTTTCCATTAATGCAAACTTTGTGCTTGTTGTTATTGAACATACATGTCAACCACGTGTAAAAGTTCTACTTTCGTTTTAGAATCGGGTCAATTATTAGTACATTCTGACATAGGGATATCGTTACGGCTTGCGTTTTTGTAAAATTAGAATTTTGTGCAGTGATTATAATTATTTTTTAATTCCATTTTTCTCCGAGACCTTTGTATAAACGAACAGTACAGACTTGGTGCTTATTTATATGATTTTACTTGATTGTAGCACAAAAAAGGAGGGGGTGAAATACTGTTTACAATTAAGTGATAGCCTATAGGGCAAGGTCTGTTCTTTAGTTGTGTGTTTTAAAAGTCATGCAAGTTATGATAATATACTTATCGATTTTTTTATATGCATGAATAAATTTTTTTTAGAGAATCAATTGCAATGAACCATACACATTTCAGAACTGAAGTAATTATAACATTTATTCATGAGTGCGATACACAACGTCATGCATGTTTCTGACATTCAAAATCCATAAATTTAGAGATTTGTTTTCTCGGATTAAGCGAAGTTGAGTTTCCCTGCATCTCAATTGGGAACAATTCATGCTTATATTAATTTAAAAAAGTGCTTCACTAAACAATCTTTCTCTTTATATCTATATGATTGTATATTTTGCACACTTTTTTTTTTATTAAAAAGTGAAGTCAATTTCTCGTCTACGTATTTACCGGTCCAAAACAATCGTTAGCAGAGATTCAGAATTGAAAATACTCCCCGGCCTAAATTCCCTTACTTCGCATTTATAGCAACCAACGAAATTTTTTTTATCTAGTTTCTTATTCACGCATGCCTTTTAGACCTACTGTTATGTATAAAATCACATACATTTTATATGTTTTTGTGGTCTATGTATACTTAAGTAAAATGGTAAAAAGATTCAAATTTAAATGATTGATTGATTGAAGAAATATGCGTAAAACTAAAAAATGAAATTAAATACTGAAGAAGATAGATCTTTGAGAATTGAAATAATAATGAAAATAAGTCTGTACAACGTACATGATGTACATGTATATATCTTCTTTTTTTTCATTAAAGTACCAAAGTGTTCTATTCTAAATATTTTTTCTATCAATTTTATTCGTCATCAAATTCAATATTACGGATTTTTTTTTTCGCGCGACCATAAACTTTAAGATTGTTCCAAAGTAGCGAGTACATGTAAAGTGTAGGTAGTTTGTTTATTGATAACACCGGTAGCCGCAGACGAAGAACAATAGGTAATTAGTGCCCATTGTTACGCTGACCACTACAATTTGCATGGAATATACAAGTTGTACCCCGTTCTACCCCGGGGCTGAAGACATGTACACAATACAGCCAAATCACAGGTCGATCACCGATTTCTGATCAATTGAAATCAATATAATGGTGTTTTCCTTTCAACTTTTTACCATGCAAAATTAAAATCGATTAATTTGATCATATACTAATAGTAGCATATTACATTAAGTCTCATTTCATTTCTTATTTCCCATTCCATAAAATCAAATAAAAAAAATCAATGAGATTTCAAAACTGATTAAATAAAAAATGATTTTATATTTAAATTTTAAGACAAACTAAATACATGTTCCTTTGTACTAGGGATTCTTAACCTCTAATTTTTAATCAGCTCGCCCCATTTGCCGGTTGCACATGCATACAGCGTGTACTTGTACATATGTACATGTGGAGTAGTTTAATTCTTGGACGATCTACAAACGTCTACATAACATTAAAATAAATGAATAAATAAATAAATTATTAATTAAAATCAGTGCCCACAGATTGAACATAATTTATTCAAAACTGTTTTCACCTCTTAGTTACTTTTTAAAGGGATAAAATTTCTAATTTCCAAGCAAATTTTTCAAATATTTCGACAAAAAGAGACCAGAAAACTGAACATTTAACAAGATAAATATAATTGTTTTCGAGAAAAAAAGGCCTTCAAAAACAAAATGTTGTCCAAACTCGACCAGTTGACCAATTGAAAACGGAACAAATCCAACTTTTCTAACCTGCAGGAAACTTTTTTTATCCCGATTTTTTTCCCATCCATTACGAACTTTTTTCTTATTATTGAAAAAAAAAGATCACCGATCTCTCTACATAATTTTTTGGCGTCGGGAAAGGCGGCGATGTATCTTTTTTAAGATAGCATAATTTTCTTTTATTTACAGTTTATTTTTCAATAAGATCTTATGCAAAAGTAAAATTCCATTTTTTTCTGCCGTTAATTTTTTTTATTAATTCTATTTCTATATATTCATTCTATTAATAATTCATTTGATTATTGTCAAAATTTTCACAAAGTTAACGTAATGTAGAAATTGAGATCAGCATACATACATACAGTCATGTAATTTTGCCATAAGCAGAACATTTAAAAAAAATATGAAAATTTTGCCATGATAATTCAAGTAAAAGAAAGTAATAATTGAAGGTTTTTATAGCCCGTTGTTTTATTTTAAACCAATTACCAGGTTAAAAACAATGACCACAGTAATTATCAGTAAATCTCAGCATCGACAGTACCTCAACAGTAATTATCAGCAATTCTCAGCAACGACAGAACCTCAACAGTATTTATCAGTATTTATCAGACTCAACAGTAAAAGGCAACAGTAATTATCAGTATTTATCAGAAACAACAAAAAATATCAGCAACAACAGTAATAATAACAGTAAATATCAGTAATTATCAGCAACAACAGCACATTATCAGTAATTATCAAACTTTATCAGTAAAATTTGGGATTCTCAGCACTTTTTTCGTCCAGTAGTGTAAGGGGATTTCATGACCTTGACTCAAGGTTATTGATGCAAGTTCAAGGTCACTAAGCTAAAACATTTCAAATTCTTGTTTAGGCTCTAAGTCTGTAATCAAGAATCTTTGGAGATTCATACTAGGTACAAGTTTTGTTTACAAGGTCATTCTGGCAAGTTCAAGGTCACTGGCAGAAAAAAAATTCTTGTCAGGGCTATAATTTTGTATAAATGAGAATCATTAGAATCTCATGCATGGTACAAACATTGATTATACCTGATGGTGTGTCATAACTTTGACTGAAGTTTAATATTTATCCACACAAAGTTATTAATGAATAGTATGAGAAAATAGATAGCCAGAAAAGATTGATATATACAGTTCATCAGAAATTAAACTTGCAGAATGTGTGCCTCATTATTGAAGATCTTACATTAGGTTTTTAATTTATACTAGATAAAGGTTATCTCTGAAATCTACAAATATTGAAGCCCTAAAAAAATATGAAAAATTTAACAATATTACAGCTTAACAAATATGAAAATTACAGTGAATTTGAAAATATAGTTTAAAATACATTTTAAACATTTGTATACCAGAAAAAGAGCAACATTCATATATATGAAAAAAATTATAATTTAGGTCAACTTTATAAAAGATTTTCGTGTGTTTGTTTTCAGGAATGTTTAAGTCTCAGTATAAATAAAGTTCGGTTAAGTCTGAAGCATGCTTCCATTGTACGAGACCTTCAGAGCTTGGAGGATGCCAAGAGAGAACAGTCCCATTCCTTACAAGACTTGGAGGTAAGATATTTAAAGACAGTTATTAATTCTGAGCATTTATTGTAACCTCTGTCCCTAAACCATTGACAAGTTTGCGGCATGCCTGATGAAATCTGACTATTGGATTCTAAAGAATTTCTTTTCTTATTTTTAAGGGACAAAAGGGGGCAGATATATTCTATCATTCAAAATTGCCCCATAATTATTTAAGAAGCATTTTAAAATTGTGCACACACAATAAATATTTTTTTAAAAAATTGTAAAGGGGTTTGGAGTTTTGTGACTTATCCAATTGCCTGCTGTAATATTTACTAAATGAGACTGATTAAACTGCCTTTTGTGAAGTAATTGGTAAGATTTTAATTCACAGAGGGAGTTTGAGGAAGCTAAAGAGAGAGTGAGAGAAATTAAAGACAAGGCCAAAAGATTGTTATCTATTGCCAAGAAAGCCACAGGGACAGCGGATAATGAGGAGTTATCTCAGGAAATCAGGGCGGTTAGTACATACAGACTTAGGAATGACAAGACCCATTCAGTCATATCATCTACAGCTGTTCATTTTGACCATAATATTAAAAATTGAAATTAATTTTATTTCGGTAAAAGAAAAATATTTTGAATCTGACTGCTATGATCATGATGATCAGAGAATATATGGCATGGTGTTTGTCAAAATCTTTTCATTATATAAAACTTGTTTATGCCTTATTTTGAAGTTATTTGTAATTTATCTACCCTCAGAGTATAATGTAATGTAAACAAACCTTTGTTCTAAAGGTCACTAAATACATCTGTCATTGATTTTGTGAGTGGTAAATTGTTTTCAAAGAGGGACAACTCTGAAATCTCTGTCATGATGATAAGTGAATCTCCAGTACACTTGGTACAGGAGTTACAGATAGAATGTGATAGATTAAAGAATCTTATATTGCAGTAATTAAGCAATTGACTCCCTGAAATTCAAGGGGGAAAAATTAATTAAATTAATGCTATAAGTTGGAATCAAAATGCTGATGATAGCTGGTGATTAACCATTGTGTTTTATGATGTATTTTTTTTTGCAGTTATTTAAGAACGTAATTGGTAATACAGTGGAAGAGATTGATGAGGAGATACACTTACAAGAGGCCAGGGCAGACTCACTGTATCAAACTGATGAAAGAGTAAGTCTGTTATTAAGAAGCTGAAGGTACAGTACATAGGACAACAAGTACAACAAGCAATTGATATTCATAAGATAACATAAGTCGTAAAACTCACTCACAGATATTTTTAGCACATGATTAAAAATTTGTTAACAGTAACTAATGAAAAGTTTCTTTACAGTACAGTAAAACTTGTTTAGTATGAACATTGATATTTTGAATTCACAGACATAGTGAAGTTTTCTTGGATCCCCAACTATGAAACGGATGTAAGGAATTATGGCTATAGCGAAATAATTTCACAGGTCCCAGTGACTTCGTTATAACAGAGTTTACTTTAAGTAATGAAAAGTTTGTTTACAGTTACTAATGACAGTAAGTGTAAAATATTCCTTCTCTGTTGTCCTCTAGGTTGTGCAAGAATACCGCACCCGCAAGACTGAGATCAACCAATTAGAAACAGAGATAGAAAATCGTGAAAGAGAAATTAGCGGCCATCAGGAGAGGATCGAGGAGATCAAGAGACAGTGGCTGGAGCCGCTGCGAGAACTGATGGAAAAAATCAACGAGAACTTCGGATACTTCTTCTCCTGTATGAACTGTGCTGGGGAGGTGGATCTCAGTGTTCCCGCTAATGAGGTGTGTAATTTACGTGTTGTATTGGGAGAAAGCTGAAAGAAGATTTCTATTTATAATTAAGGGGTGAATTTGGCATGTGGCAAGTCTGACCCTTAACAGATGGTTTTATGTAAATTATGCTGTAAACCATGTTAACTACAAGTATTTAAAGTCTCTGTTTTCAATTTACTTCACCCCCCTCCCCACTTCCACTAGCAATATTTGATTCATTTGTTAATGTATGGAAAAAATAACAGGTATTTTGCCTTCTAGGAGGATTATGAGAAGTATGGGGTGAGGATCAAGGTGAAATACCGAGACGCAGAGCAGCTGAGGGAGCTGAACATGCACCACCAGAGTGGTGGCGAGAGGAGCGTGGCTACCGTCCTGTATCTACTGGCCCTACAGGAGCTGGCCAAGTGTCCGTTCAGGTGTGTCGACGAAATCAATCAGGTATGTCCGCAGTATACAGCCCTTTTTATGATTTTTAGTTTCGAATGAAAGAAAATAACTTATTTATTTATCTTTACATTAGAAGGGAATTGATTAGAAATTGAGAATTGCACAGTAGATTATATTTTGTCAAAGATCTAAGGGCAGGTTACTCTAAATGCATAAAAATTCCGCAGAATCAGGGACTATAAAAATGTTGAGAATGATTGAATTGATGAGAAATGGAGAATTGCATATTATGTGCTTTTCATTTAAGATCTAAGGGCAGATTACTCTAACTGCTTAAAAATACCACTGAATCAGGAGTTCATTAACTGTAACTTGCATACTAAGTAGATGTCATAATTTTCTAATGGCATTAGCGAGTAAATGAAACCAAATAAAAAAAGGATCAGTTTTTTCATAGAAGAAAAGTAGCAAACTATACTAGAAGGTTTTGATATTATGAAACTTGAAAGAATACATAAACATGAAGTATGTAATATAACAAATGTTATCTGTTATCTTAAATCTACTTTTCTGTAATAGGGTATGGACCCAGTTAATGAAAGGAAAGTCTTTGAGTTGGTTGTTAAAACAGTCTGCCAGAGGTCCAGGTCCCAGTATTTCCTTCTTAGCCCCAAGGTATGGAAGTATTACTGTATCATTTCTTTTATTCTCCAAAAGTCTTTTTTAAGAGGACATGAAACACAGAGATACTATAAACCAACTTTTATTTGTGTTCGAGAAATAACCGTGAGTGTAGCGACCTACATTAATTCATGAATTTTTATTGCTGTGAACCCTTTCTTTTGCTTTAGTAGAGAATATTTCCGCAGCCGTGAACATGAATTTCAACCTGACGTGGCGAATAAAAGATGACTCTTATAATAGTTGGTTTACAGTACCCTTGTAGACTATTAGAACATACAGTTTTGTTCTTGTCTACTAATTCTGATATAAAACACTCGTTATTCTTTTATCAATGTTGTCATAGCCTCTGCAAAAAGAATATGGGAACTTTTTCCATTATCTACATGTACAACTTCTAAATGAATTCCATTCTAATTGGTTCTATAATATGTTCCAGCTATTACCAGATATGGATTATGCAGACAACATGACGTACCTTTGTGTCTACAATGGCCCTCACATGCTGAGTCATAAAGAGTGGGACCTCAAAAAGTTTATTCAGAGGAGGCGCAAACTAGGGAATGATGATTGAGTGAGAAAAAAAAATCCAACAAAATGAGGGACGTTTTGAAGATGCGAATGCATGGTGATAATGATTGCTCGAGCATTAAAGTGAAAATCAAACCTGAACAGTTTAAAAACTCCTGTTTATTTAAATATGAGGGAGGAAGTCGGTTATGATGTGGTTTTCTTTGGCTGAAATCCAATAATGGCCAAGGGAGACTGTATGTCTTTGTATATCCTCATGAGACGACTTTGTAACATGTTCCTGCGATTGTGTTGTATAGGGGATAGGTGATGTAGAAAGGTACTGGAAAGTGATGTACGTGCAATAGACAGACTATTTATGAACTTGCTTGAAACAGAACTAGTCATTTCTACTGTACAAAGATAAAGGAATTCTGCAACAACTGCTGTTGATATAAATTAACATTATTGGTTAAATCAATGTCACCAGTATAAACACAATACTCTTTTAAGAAAAATACTGTGCAAATATAAAGGGATACTGCCATTAACACTTGATAAATGAGCATGGTTCAAAATGACACCAGTGTATACAGCTCTGCACACTTTTTGAACTCGCATGGTTTTTAGTTCACATTAATGTCACTGTAATGAGGCAGCAAAAATTTATTTTAAAAGTGATTGTTTAACTTAATTTTTTTTTCAATAACTAAAAGGGATCGATTTATCATCTGTTTGATTGCTTTCATGCCAAAATGCTCGATATTTTTCAGAGTTACTTTCAGAAATCTAGTTTCATACGAGATTCATCCCAGTGCAAAATTTCAAAGTCTTCGACAATTAATGTAAAAGAATTTTACTTTTAATAGTAACAATTTACTATTTTGAAAGATAAAAAATATTCGTTCATTTTATATGTTATCCTAGCTTTTGTTTGGCATGTTTTTTTTTCACAGCATTATCTTTTTTGTGCTGCATTCTGACAAACCAAGATGAGTTTGGTAAATAAGCAGAGAAAACTACTTGCTTTGAAGAAATTGATTAGAAAATAACTTAATAGATTCAAAGAAAGCTTGATTAATTCAATTTGTAATTACCTATGGTAGAATCATGCGAATGTTACATCATACAATGTACTGTTTTTTGATGAACTTCCCTTTTCAAACATTGACTTTAAATTTAAAGATATGGTTTTTATGGATATGTACCTTTGAATTGAGGTATGTTATACATCTTGGGTGGTTATGTTGTTGTACTGAAGTTCAATAAAATTTTATTACAAGAAGAATGTGACCATAATTTGTGTGAAAAACTATGTGAGCTTTAAAAGTGTGAGGAACTGTGCACAACATCCTAATAGAGAGCTATATCATCTCGTTTTTATCAGATTTGATTTAAGCATGGAACTCGATCTTTAACTTTTGAATATAAATGAAACAGTATTTGTAATAAATGCAAAATCATTAACTAATGGTACAGTATATCGTCAGTAGATTTTTACATCACTGGTGATAGATAACATGTAATTAAAGTAAAAGACACATTACATTATGCTCTTTAAGGGAATGGTAAATAATGAAGGTCCAGTAGTTGTATTTTTGAATTTATGAATAAATTAAAATGGTTGTCTTAATTTTCATAAAATGTGTCCAACAACAGTGTTTTTTGATGGAAAAGTTAAAATATTTATTTCATGCTGAGCTCTTAATTCCACTCTTTTCATATTGTTTGTCAAATGTTTTGTACTCATTGTAAAAATTAGTTTAGTTTTTTTTTTGATATAGTGTAGTTGTGTTGTTCTGAATACAAATTTAAGTGTACCAAAGATCATCTCCTTTCTCATAAATGTCCCCCTCCCCTTTTGTTATCTTTTTATTTAGGTCAAATTTTACCAGAGATTTTTTTTTAGCATACCTGAGGAATGTTTACCCTTCAGTTTAATGTACTAAACAATGACTTATGATGCAGCTTGACCCTGATCAAGATTACTTGGATGAGGTGAAGGTCATTCCTTTACTCTGTGTATTGAGCTAGCTACAAGATGTAAAGTATATCTGAATAGTGCTATTTTCTTTATCATATATAAGTAAACATGCAAATGCAAATTTTTACCATGTGATTTCTGGACAAATATATCAGGAATCATTTTTTCTGTATTTCTGTAATATTTAAGAATCCAATTGTTTTTTAGATAATGGTTGTATTCTAAATCCTGAAATCTGAATCATGAAAACATGTTGAGTTCCATACTGTTGAAAAATTTTACCAAGGTTGATTTTAAATTTGGATGCATGAACATTTATCTCAGAAAAAATATTAGGATTTTTGATGTAATGATTGTAGTCCGAAAATGAAAGATCAACATTCTTGAAAAATGGACAGTTTCTTCCTATAATAAATGTTTATGTTGATGAATACTTTTTTATTTTGTTTGTCTCGTATTGTAAAGTATAAATGTCTCAAGTTTAAAATGAAACTGCCCCAAAGCTAGGTAACTGCGTAGTTCTAATGATGCACATTTAATCTATTACAGGAAAGAGCCATTTATGAAGGGGGCGATGCTATATCATAAATTTATGGCTCTGTCCAAAATTAAGATTAATATACTCTTCACTACAGAAGTGAATGAAAGTTTTTCTTCTTTATTTACATATAAATTACATGAAAATAATATATACATTGTAGCAATTAAAGAACGCACTAATAAAATGTAAATTTTATGTGCGGATGAAAAAAAGTTTGTTTTTACGTTCCATGGTCCAGAAAATGGCATATACGTAAACGAATGAAAATTACAAATTTTTTTGAAGATAGTATTTAATCAATTTTCACATTTATCAATTCATCATCAAAATTAAACCCCCCCCCCCCAATCAAAGATTTAATGCGGCATTCATTTTGACCTAATTATAACTTAAAAACAACAACATTTTTTTTAAAGAATAAAGCTACCAAATATATTCAATCAGTTTTTCTTTGGCGTCTTCCAATAGTTCCATCAATGTCCGATACAGTTTTCCCGAGACTGTCCTGTATGTTGGAAATGGCCACTTGAGCGTTATTCCCGATGCGAGCGCCCCCTCTCTCAATTCCGCGGAATTTTCCCATCAACCGTTGGAGATGTGGGCGTATGTGTGACGTGAAATCGGTAGCAGCGTGGTCTTGGGAACTATTGATGTTAATTCTGGCGCGCCTCTTGTTAAGTGTTGCAGCAGGTCTGGCACGACTAATGAACTTCATGAAATTTTGGACGTAATTTAGTACATTTGTAACGCCCCGTTTCCTTCTTGAGGGTATTTGCAAACCTTTTAAATGAAAGAGTAGGATATTGGTTCCAATTGTCAAAACTTGCAATGTTCAGTTCTCAAATTTTCTCTTTAAGAGCCAAAAGTGTAATGTAATTAAAACATGCTAAAAAATCAGAGAATTCAATTATCTTGCTATCAGCAGCTAGTTTTCGTCCCTGCATACATGCAAAATTAAATGAATCAGGATTGTAAGTGAAGTTGTAGTTAGATTCTTTTTGCCTTTGCTCCTTACCTCGCAAGCATTCTGGACTTTGCAAAATTCTGGTGAAAATACAATTATCCCTCAGTGGTGCCTTTTGGAATAAATTGTCTTTGAAGGCTTTCAAAATTTCGAAACAGGTGCTCTTCAGTAGAAACTGAAAATGAGGGAAGACAATCATTATTAACTTTGATAATAATAATTTTAATTTTAATAATTTCTTGTATAATTATATACCTAGCTGTAAACTTTTGAGCTGTTAATTAAATTGTTATATTCCATGAAAGCAGTTTTAAAATATTTGTTTATGAAATGTTCCTGAAGTAAATGCTCCCTTCTCTATGAGTGCGAATTCATCATCAGCTTGTTTATACATGCATATTTGGTCGGTACCTTTGAATCAGCAACGTTGACAAACGGACATATCTTCAGTGGAATCTGGAAAATGATTAAAAAAAAGACACCCATCAATACAAACTTTAACATAATAAGCCACTTCGTAAAAATGAGCATATTTCACTCATTGCACGAAAAATCCGTGTTTATACATGTAAGGAGTCGATCTTCGAAATTTGAAATACCCGCGATTGATCACCTATATTATGTGATAAACGTGATGGCTTCAACTTACATGTATCTAGCGCCACCTTCCCTTTAGTATTATGTAGCAACATACGGTATCCTTATCACCCACATGTAGGGTTTCTGTTTATCACTTCATTAGACACGCAAGAGCATGTTCTACTATATGTGCGAACAATTTCTAAATTGGGACAAGCTATTGTCAAACAAAAATAACAACAGTCTCGTTAAAAGTAATTTTGCCAGTTCCTTGGTCGATTGAATGACATTGTCAGCAAAGACAATCTATCATTAAGTCTAATGCTGATTTCTGTTTTTCATACTTCTTTCTGGACCATTTTGTGTACAGATATTTTTTCTTTTCCCCCATCATGACCTTGAGCACACGATATTTGCGTCCGCTCGACATGGGATGCCAATACTTCTCAATGGTACCCGATCCAACCTCCAGTGTTTTTAGAGGACTGTGTTTGCTTTGCTCCCATATTGTACATATTTCCTCTAGCATAAATAGGATAGATAGTGCATCTCCAGGAAGCGAATGATATTGTATATCCCTTAATGGTTGATGCATCCTTATACTGCAAGAGTGGTCAAGGTATGGTGATCTCTTAAATTTGCCATATGCATGCACATGGTCGTATAACAAATTGAAATGCCGAGGTTAAGCACAAAATTACCTCGACTTTGTGGAATGAGCTAATGATTTTATTATTGGTTCCAGCATAAGACTTGTTTTCAAATCATTTCCTTCTGACAATCTAGGAGTGCTCTCTTTATTAACACTCTGGGACTATGTTGTAATCTTTACCTTGTCCACCTGTGTACTTTGCTACAGGAAATGGTAACTAAATGTTCTTTTCCCGTGCGGATGTTTGTCATTAACCCAATTAAAGTGTAAATAAGACACACAAGGTAATCCTAGAAATTCATGTTATGTTCTTCCCACGGATTCTGGTAATAAAAATAGTTAACAATAGCTAATATGATAACCGATATCAAAACTCGTACATGTACATATCACTCTTGAAGAAGGGGGCATTCCCTGTCTGTGTTTCATATCTGCTGTTAGCCCGCTTTATGGCACGCCAAATTCACAAAAATGAGCTAATCAAAGTTTCACAGTTGATAAACTATGTTTATCGACTTTAATCTATAGTTTACGGTCCGTAAACTACAGTTAAACATGATAATCGATATTTCACATCTGTAAACTATAGTTTACTCGATAATCGATGTTTTACAAGCATTATAACTATAACATGTATAATTAACACTGAAAACAACCATTTGCGACTGTAAACTATTATGCTTCCTGTCAGCTTGTCTCTATATAACCCATACCCTACTATTCTCGCATAGTGGTCTAAGGATTTATATAGCGTAAGCATACTATGCCGAAATAGTGCACGGCTTTATTTACTGAATAAAATTCTTCCGTGCACATGCCGGGGATCGAACTCACGACCATGAGATTGTCAGTCCGATGCCTTATCGATTACGCCATAGAGACGATCACTGATTGGGGCAATTTTATTAAATATATAAACTTAATTTATACAATTGACACAAGAAGGAGAAAATAGACAAATATTATTTGAAAACAGTTATATTATTCTAAGGAACTTTAGATTAATGTGTACAACAAACTTTCAAACTAATTACATACAGATCGTTAGATGAACTGATTTTATAGGGTCTTTAAAACGCTTTTTTATATGACGCTTGATTGAAGGATGTAAAAGAAAATTATCAATGAGAATCGACGTCTGCAAACAAATAAGGCTTACGAACAAAACAGAAAATAAAGATGTGTTGCTTTGGGACAGAAAATCCCGACTTATTTAGAGAAAGTACTAGTAACCAAAATAAGAAAGCATGCAAACAATTTTAGCATAAATATTTTGAATTAGTTCTTGCAGGTGCGCTGTTTAAGCACCGATATTTTCAGGAAAAAGTCAAATAGATTGCCGCATAAATAATTACAACAGTCAGCATAATAATAACAATAGTGTTGCATTATGCATGTACTATGTATTATTTAGAGTACGAGTTTCCTACTGTATCAGAGATACAGGGCGGGGCTTGAGGCGAGAGCGATAGCTCGAGCCGGGCCCCGCCCTGTATCTCTGATACAGTAAAACGAGTATTCTAAATGACTTGTGACATGACCTTTCCAAGGACCTCACTAATTTACATGCGTATTTGGGTACATACCTCCCAACCAATCAGATGATTTTGCAGAAAGTTGATTTAGTGTCCCATTTTAAGCATTCGCAGCTGAAATGCCGAGTGAGATGGACGTGCAGGTATCTATCATTTTAAAATAATTATTTAAGGGATGCATAAATTAATTTGTTCTCCAAAAATTTTATTTAGATTTGATTGCGCAGGGTGTTTTTTTTTCTCTATGCAGCTCTTGCTGACATTTTTTTTTCAGTTTAAGCTACGATTTAATGCAAAACATTTTGATATATAAGAATCATGTGGGAATATTTTTGAAACAAAAATGCTTCGGGAGATCGTAGATTCTGAGAGAAATGTCCTCCACCGATCGTCATATACAAATTGAAATAAGCAGATGAAAGGAAGGGGGGGGGGGTATTTTACGATCATGTTTTCATTAAAATGTAGAGTAACTAAAAAGGGGAATACAGCACTCACTGGTGCCCCCATCCCACCTCCTTTGAGTTTTTTTTCTTTTTCGCTTTCGTAAATAATTTTTTTTTCCTAATCTTGTATACATACGCTACGCTTTTTAATTCGTCAACAAGTAACGAAATGACGCACATAGGTGTTGGTTGATTATAAATATAACCCCACGGAATACGATTTTCCTTTTTTTTGGGGGGGGGGGTCAAAGTAATAATTTGTGAACTTCCCCACGTTCTCCTTTCTAAAATTTTTGAATCCGACAATAATACCTTTACGTTGTAAAATTTTATTCTTAATTCACTTCAATTTTTGAGTAAATACTAACAGTTCTATGGCGAATTGAACGATTGGTATGTCTGTATATGGATACAGCTTTCCGTCACCGCTAAATATAAACCGTACTGTATCGTTGATATTTTGCAGATACAGTACAGTTTCTGCTCATTTGCATAAGAAACGCCCACAAAAAGTGTTCTGTATCGCAGTTACAGTATGCTTGACTTCAAAGGAAAACTCACCGGGTCATGTCACAAGCCTAAATAGTAGGCAGGGTTTGACACATAGTGCACTCGCCTCCGGCTCGTGCACCATGTGTCAAACCCTGCCTACTATTTAGGCATAGTACATGCATAATGCAACACTATTATATAAATTTAGTTGATCTGATAAATATAGTTTCACGATTTGTGAAACTATATATAATATCTCTTAAGTATAGTTCACGAATGTAAATGATAGTTTACAGGTGTGAATCTGTTTATCAACAAAATCTATCGTTAACGTTTAATTAGAGACAGGGAAACTTAGATAAGCAGTCGTAAACTATAGTTTTATACAACCGTTAAATATAGTTTTACGGATGAAAACTTTAGTTAACGAATCGTTAACTATACTTAAGGGTTCGTAAACTATAGTTTACAGTTTATTAACCTAGTTTATCAACTGTAAAACTATATTTTGCTCATTCTTTAATGAAACTAGCTTGCCATACCTCTCTGTATTGGTAAAACAAAAACGAAGTCAGTGGTCAAATTTGGTATTTTTAAAAAGAAATGGCCTAACAATAGGTGTGTCATCTTTAAAAAATTTGGCGATCTTTTTCATACTTTTTAATGACATTCATGTGGCGTGTTTGCTCACTGCCACAAATCTGAAATAAACATGCCATACACACACCCCGGCCTTACCTTCGCGTCGGTGTTAGTATCTAAGGCCGTATTTTGACAATACCAAACAGAACATACAGAGTAAGCAAATGTGACCGATCGATAGGGAATGCTTACTCTTCCCAGGTATCTGGTCCTCCTAGATCTGTTTTTAAGAGTCTGTTTTATTTTGACCTGTTTACAATTTGTGAAGTTATGAAATATTTGTTATCGTCATTCAGTATCGCAAGTAAACTTTTTCTCGAATCCAATGTTTTCCGTGCATTATAAGGATAAGACAAAAGATATTTCTTTTCCAGGAATGATTTCTGCATTTAGGAAGAGTATATATAGAAATATTATAATCGAACTGTTCATCGATCGAAAAGATGTAAAATGATGTGGAAAATAAAAACATATCGCATGTAGATGTATGAGGTCTAAGATAATTCAAAATGTTACCATTTCCTGCAGCAAAGTTCACGACTTGATAAGGTAAAGATAACTACATGTACATAACACCAGAGTGTTAAGAACGAGAACACTGTTTGATTGTAAGAAGGAAATGATTTGAAAACACATCTTATGTACAGGAGTTGAATGATAGTTGAACTTGACTTTATAAAAAGCAGGGACATAACATCGTTTTTGAAAGTCAGAAAAGAAAAGTGTTATCCAGAAACTTGAGACTTACAGATGAAAGCTATCCATAGTAAAACATGTACTACTTATTTTTCAAACCTTATAGTACGTTTGCTATAGAAGTTCTGGCGGGGTGGATGAAAATTATTTTTCTTAAATTACTAGTAAGAAAAGTTTACACGGCAGTCTGTCTTCGTATGTGTGTCCTCCTGAAATGTTTCTTGGATAATTTAAGAAAAAATAATTCTTTTTACATGTAATTTACCTAAGCGAAAACTGTCGACTATAGTGCCATAACTGTATCAACAAATCGGAATTATGCATTTTTCATTAAATTACATTAATTGTACATGCTGATTTTTTGTTATTCTAATTCGTTTTTTTTAAATATTTCTTTATTAAAAACAAATTTTTATTCGCTATTAGCACTTTACAAATACCGTTAATATAATCGGGGAAAACATTTTGGTGAAATAATTTTTTATGCACTTTTTCACTCTTAATGATCACTAGCACTTGCTATATACCTTTATACAATAAAATACTTTTAAGATGATAAATGGAAGCAGCATTGACGAAAAATACATAAACTTTATAAACGACAATAATATGTGAAGGTAATGGATAAAAATCAAGCTCAAAAGTTCAAATAAACAATACAAATTTTAAGAAAAGCCAACGAAAAATTTGACCTTGTTTCAGACAGGAAGAATTATTCATTTTTCAATAAAAATGAAATGTACACCTTCAAACTTCTTTGAAACTCAAGAGTAAGCTCCGAGTACATCATTTAACCGAGGCAGGCTATTGAAAGATAAATTGATATAACAGGGTTTAAAAAAATCTCGTCTATAGTCACATTTAGTAAATTCTACTCGTAATGCTCGTTACAATGTTTGGTGACCTAACAACAGTGGATGCTTACTCCACTTTGACACCAAATCCCACATCTGGAGTTTTCGGGGTCAGTGTTTATGCCTTCTTTATACAGATTTGTATTGTTTCAAGTCTTTTTGACATCTATCACTTCTACAAATTCTTATCATTTTCCCGTATATTTATTTTAGACAGGTATATATATCGTTATTTTTGTAGAACTATATGTTGCACTAACGAGGATTGATATTATGGTTGAAATATACTTTATATGCACTTAAACAAAGTACATGTACAACTTTTTTTTTTATAATGAGGTGATTGAGTTCCTAGAACAAAATGAGAAAAGAACATTATTAATTTTGCAAGAAATACTTTGATTTACTTTAGCTTGATCAATGTATATCTCTTCTTCAAGAAAAGTTGAGAAGATATTTTCTTCTTTCATATACGCATATTTCAAGGGAATCCTGACTTTCCTGTTCTTAGCAATATGTAATCATGCGTTTAACTAAGTCGCCCTTTTCTGCACTCTAATCATCTCTCACACAAAAAACAGGTGACAAAAATACAAACATTATTGTGTTACGTTCCGTTTGTATACCTTGTAATATTATCTTATTAACTTGGTTGGTGAATACATTTTTTCCTTGACCACGAACATAAAAAGACAATTAACAAACCTTTGTTATGACATTGCTAAGTAGAAATTCATTATACGTACCTCATCTTCTTTCTTGGTCCTTAATATCTGTTTAATCACTCCACTAAGTTTTGAAAATTTTCGGCCATCATTCAGATAATATAAATTCGAAGGATCTGGTGTTCCAATGTCGACTTTATCTATCTGAATTATTATTTTTATTAAATAATCATAAAGTTTTTTAATGAAATGTTCAGAACGTTGATCTTTGCAAATATACTTTATATTATTAGACACAAAAAATAGGAGGTGACTACATTTTTACTATTTTTGAAGAAAAATAGTTTTAAAAATGTTCAATAAAAATTAATTGTCATTTTGTTTACTTTTATTACTTCAGGGATCTTAATTTACCTTCTCGATTAGTAACATGTTCACTGCATCGATATGTAGGAAGAGGAAAACCAAAAATAGAACTTGTCGCATCTTTGAAACTAAATCGAAAATTTTAAAAGTTTTAGAAATTCAAAACGGACTGAATTCAAATGTTTCCTTGCTATTGTTTAATAATGTTAAAATTAAAATCACTCAGAGTATATGGGTTATGCAGAGTAAAATAGTTAACTTACCTGTGAATATGACTTATTAGAATCGGCTTTGATTGATAATTACTAATCTATCTGGACTGTCCACTTTGACATATAAAAAGTGTGTCGCCAAGCATATTAATGGTCTTCCTTTGAGGAATGTTCCCTTGTGGTCAGACTTAGTATTGATTTCCCCCAAAAAACAGATCACAGTTACCTTTGTCCAAAAAAGCAATAATTACACACGATGGTAGTTTACCATACCTATACTATATTCCATAACTTCATAAAATCCTTACAACCAAAGATACATTCCAGGTTCCAGTAAGTATTCCAGCAAATCTCTTAGATTTACACCGCAAAAATTTGAAGAGCTGTGAATATATTCTTAAAGAGGCGCAGATAAAATGTTCTTTAAGTTATATATAAACTTTTAGAACAATACAAATCACAATATTCTTACAAAATTAACACTATCAAAAGTGCAGTTTTCATACAAATTAAACATTTCTCGTAACAAAATAAAGAAGAGCTTTTTTAAAATCATGGACAACTGTCCTTTCAATTAATATGCATGGAACTCAAATCTGGCCGATTAATAGGAATGCTTTTTTCCTCCCTGGCACCTGATCCTACCAGCATTAATTACAAGGTTATTGTATCCATCATAGAACTTATAAAATGATAACTTTTAACGAGACATACATGAGAAATGATATACACTCAACAAAACTTCTAAGTGTTCACTTTAATAAATGTATTTATTTAAAAACTACTGTATAGAATTGTGATATTTTCAAATTATTACAACAAATGAGTGTTCTCAACAATTATTTAAAGAAAATCAAATATCACTGATGAAAACCAATATATAAAATAACAAAAGTGTACTTTGCAGCACGAGTTTTGTGTAATTAGTATCTTTTTGTGATCATTATCAAATTTTAAAAAATGGTTTTACTAAAGAACATAAAACATTGGCAAAATGACCATTGAGATGGAAGGTAGAGTCGTTGGTATGTTGATATCTGGAAAATCTTTGCAGCACGTTTTACTCACTTTTGTTTTAGTGCTTAATTGTACTTGATATTATTTTTAAAAATTAACAACCAGTATCAAAACCCATTTAAACACATTTTTCTATAGGCTGTGCGTCTTTTTCATCACCAATTTATCACAATTAAAAAGTTTTTGACAAAATTTAACCAAACCGAAAGTGACCTTAATTTTCGTCCTAGGCCAAATTTTCGCGTCACACCATGTTAAAAAAGTGTTAAATTGTTGCGAAACAATCTTAGAAACATGAACACAAACAATTTCAATCGTACGAAAATGATAAGAAATCGTTGCTAGTGACGGTCTATTTTCAGCTCAAGCAGTCTGAATTATCCTTCAAGAGGTCACTTACGTGCTAAATACCCTAGGATATTGACCAAAAGGCCTCTGTGTGATGCTACACTCTCAAATCCAGGATCTGAATCCCATTAAACAAAATTGGGATTTTATAAGAAATGTCCCCCCCCCCTTTTCCACGCAATTTCAATGGTTTGGAAGGATCTAGACAGTAGGTGTGGCAGCAGATGGGTCAATCTCCTATTCAGGGGTTCATGGTATTCAACTGTAATTACAGTCTTGTAGTAATTAGAGCGAATGGTGGTCTTACTCCATAGAGCTTTTTTGTTTGAATTTTCATTTTGAGGGTACTTCGTTTCCTTGACACTTTGCTAAAAATTCTGTCGAGATACTTACATGAAATTTATGCAACATTCAACTTAAATATGCATCATTAATCAGGAATAAATGAAATTATTTATTGTTTGCATTTGTTCTCTTAAACTTCAAAAATGTTAGGTGAACACTTAGAAGTTTGGTTCAGTGTATTTGATAAAATAGAGAAGTCAAAGTGAAATTTGTCTGTTTTTCTTTGATTTATCTATTGATGATGCTTTGTCCTTTTTCTGTCTTTAAAAAAGGACAGGTCACCCTGAATTGCTTTATTGCAGCCTGGAGGACCGGGCTGCTCTATACATATAAGTTTAAGTGGTGGTATATGGGGATTGGGGTGGGAGTCGTTATTTAGAATTAAAGTTTTTCTAAACATTGAAAAGATTGTTAATCAGAATATTCTTTCCGTTCATAAATTACGAGATACATAATATATTTACTTCCATAAAGTGAATCTGTAAAAATATATATGTTTTTCATATTTGATATATAAAGTTGCTTATCATTAACTTTCGAAAAAACGACAGGTCCCTTTTTTTATCGAATTTTACTTCTCTGATAAAAATGTACTCTGCACAGTTCGTGTTTTATATTCCAAGATTGAAAATGAATACATTTTTAAATATAAATAATGCGTGTGTCTAACTTCAATTTATATTTTATGCAGCCAACATTTACTTGAGGAATTGATAAAGTTTAATGGTATCGTTTTTGATTGATTTCAAGTTTTCAAAATATTCGCTACTATCGTCTCCATCAATTAGACGCATGCCTTTTCACTATTTTTGAAGAAACGGTTTGTTGATCAAACTCATTTTCATTGTTTACTTTATATATTTCCCGGGCGACAGTTGATGGTTACATCAATGTTTTCTTGTTGTCTATGATTTAATCCTTTATGTATAAGACTGTGTTTTTAATCTAAATATTATCTTCTTTTAACATCTTCAAAATTTTATCACTTTATGCTTTCATAAATAAAATTTTCATACCACTATCACATGCTAAAAATCTTGTTACAACTAGTTCCAACTGGTTTTCCAGTACTTTTTGACTTATGTTAATTTCCTCACCTGAGTTGTTCTTGACCTTGTCAAGAAGTTCCTCCCAGTCTGGGCTAGCTCTGTCAGTGATGGAAGTTTTGGACAAAACTATGTACATAATTAAGTTCCTTATAAATATGACACCTAAGGTTATCAGTAACAAACACAACCTCAAAAGATGCGGGCGGTTCCTCTACTACTTGTTCTGTGTTGCAGCCTCCTCGTAGATTCTTATACATTTTCACAGATCCACACAGAACTTTTAAAGCAGGTAAAAGCCAATTGATATTGATTATTTTCCTTATGATGATTTTATGTGCAATTTTAACTATTGAAAATAGAAGCGATTTTTAGATGATGTGCTTTTGAAGAGTTGTATTTTTATAGCTTTTTACAATTTGTTCGAATTTGAAAAAAAATAATTTAATAAAAAAAGAGAAACTACAGTTTCTAAAAGTAAATTTGAAAATAAGAAGAATTTTAAAATGGGTTAGAATAATTAGGCATTATTTTGGTATCCACGTACTTAATACAGAAAATATGAAAATGCAAATATGATTTGTGACAAGATTGTGTCCACATATGACATAATAGTGTTCTTTCCACATATCTTTGGAAAAGTGGTTGGCGAAACTCCGGACAAATGTCGTGTCCGGAGTTAAATGTCGCACTGTTTGTACATTGCAAAAAGAATGTGTTTAAAATAATCATTTGATTTTTTTTTACACAGATTGATGCAGAATCCAATATAAGAGAAACCAGAGGTAGATTTTCTTTATTGTTATACACTTAATTCTCGTCTTGTCTTTTTGAGTCATTTAGTATTTCATAATTGAAAACAAAAAGAAAATGTAGGCAAAAAAATCTTAACCTTAACTTTACACGTTTCATAAATGCAGTACATTATTATATTTTATGAAAGCGTACATATATATATTATCATTGAATTTATTTATTTTATGTCCTTAAAGCCTTGAGACAGAAGCGTACATGTATATTATCATTGAATTTATATATTTTTATGTACTTAAAGCCTTGAGACAGAAGCGTATGATCAATGAGGACCCTCCCGAGGAAGGTATTCTAGGACCACTTTTACCCCCAGACCCGGCCACTCGTGTGACAACACCAAAACCAATATCAAACTCCAAACGGAAGGACAAGACCAACAAACAAAGAGGCGGACCCAAAAAGGAAAAGAGGACAAAATCCGGCCAAGGACCAAAGAAATCAGACATGGGTAGAAAAAAAGCGCAAGGGAAAAAGAGGACAAAGAAGAGGAAACAAGTCTAATCCAACAAATTAAACAGCAAGACATCCTAACAAAGCAGGGTGTAATGACAACAGGTACAGTTGGAGTAAACGGTTCTTCTCCTGCGCCTGGTTGATACACATCCTTCTTCGAAAATATGCCAAGTAGACGTATCTGTGCAGTTTATTGACGTACATAGCTGATTTATTCGATATAAGGAATTGAATATCAATAAGAGAAATCCAAATACCTCCATCTCTAGTGTTTGTTACCTTAATTTGTTGCGCTATAGACAATAATTTACATAATATATGTTTTTAATGATTTTTAATGTGTTGTTCTGTGTATAATTTAACAATCATGTAATTTTTCATAAAACTTGTCTAGAAGAAGTCTAATATAAATTTAGGTTTATTAACTTTATATTATGTAAAATTATTCATTTGTATTAAAACAGTGCTCTTACTTTTTAATTACTTTTTATTGTAGTTGTATTATGTAAAATTCACTCTGATTAAAGCAGTGCACGTGCTTACTTTTATTTTGATTACTTTTTCATTTGTTGAAGTGTTTTGCTTTCCTTGTTGGGCTGTTGTTTATTATCTTCTGTAAGATCTTATGAGCATTTTGAACTATTATTTTAATATCTACTTTTCTTCGAATACAATCAATACCATTTTGATTAAAATATTCATATGATATTGCATAAACATATTTTATCTAATGATATTTCAAAATGTTATGCAAAATATTTATAATTAAACCTTATTACTTATACTAAAGTACAAATTATTATATCAAACAAATAAGCAAACCTTATTAAAAAGGCTATGATGACTAACAAATGTTTAAATAAAAACTATTTCTTGCGGAAAATTTAGTAAAGAGATATTTTTTATAACATATCTTTTTTCTGTAAAATTTATTCTACTGGGGATATATACCTTTTGCTAATTGAGGTTTATTCAAGAATTCAATCTCAAATGTTAAAATACCCCCCTCTTCTAAAAATCTCTAAAGATGTACCCCCCCCTTTTTTTAAGGTCAGAGTTACATATATTAACATGATGAAAACATGTAGTTTTCACAATGTGTATTTGTCCATTGTAGTTTGGGTTATGTACATTTCTAAATTTGAATCGCAAAATATCAAATGATTTCCAATCACAAAAAAAATATTAGAAAGAGTCGAAGTGTTTTGGGGTACACAGTAAATATCACATTTTATTTAAATGTTGATGTGATAAGATAAGATAAGATAAGATAAGCTTTATTTAAAGTCAGTATAGTAGTTAAAAAGTAACACAAGCTCTAATGAGCTTTTGACTGACATTTTTAACATAATTATACATAACAGTAAAACAATGAAAACATGCAGCACTATATAAACATAGAATTACTTGCAACAATACACAGTCTAATTTAAAGCATATTGTCAGTTAAAGATACATATAAAAACACACATGTACAGACACATAAACAATATAGCACAGATGCATAGAGAAAGCAACAGATATGCATATATACGTCACACCATTACAGACACGTAAGCAGTACATCGACAGAGACATAAAAAGAACATAACAGGAGGAAACAAAAAAAAAAAAAAAAAAGAAAAGATTGACACACATGCACAGACACACAAACAAAAGGACACAACTTTCCAAGTGGAGCAGGCTGTACACTCACAGTCCTTACCACTCCAAGAGGCAATCATAGATTTAAACTGTAAAAAATTGATTTGACATTTAAAATGTTCAGTTAAGGAGTTCCATAAAACTGGTGCTGCATATCTAAAAGACATTTTGCCATATGATGTAGTTTTCACTTTGGGTATTTCTAAAATGTTTGAATATCTAAAATTGTATGTCACTTTCTTAAAACTCACTAAGTCTGACAGACATCTAGGAGAAAGGTCATGTAAAATCTTAAAACATTCCAGAGCCATGCTACTCATTCTTCTTATCTCTAATGATGGTAATTTTGCCTTATGTAGTAATGACTCATAGCTACTCTCCAAATCTTCATAAATAAAACGTAAAGATCTTTCTTGAATTTTTTCAATTTTCCTGGTATTTTTCTTGGAACAGAAGTGCCATACAAGAGGACAGAAATTAAAATTTGACAAAATAAAACTATAAAATATTGTAATTTTGTTTGCCCGAGTTAATACTGAGCCAATGCGTTTTAAAACGTTTAATTGTTGGGCAGCTTTTTTGCAGATATTACTAAGATGGACATCAAATTTGAGCATAAAATCAATATCAATTCCCAATAATTTGACAGTCTCATTACACAAAATCTCTACACCATCAATTTTAAATACTGGGTTCTTATCAAAAGTTTTCTTACCCAAGGCAATTGCTTGAAATTTAGATGGATTGGCTTGCATACAGTTTTCTTTAAACCATTTCAATAATACAGAAATTTCATCTTGTAAAGTATTTATCAGAGTGTCAAAATCCTTATGCCAGTACGCTAAAGTATTATCATCTGCATAATTATATAAAGACCCATTCTTAATGAAATAAAAAATGTCATTTATAAAAACATTGAAGAGTATCCAAGGATGGAACCTTGTGGTGCTCCCTTTTTAATACCAAACCCGACTACTGACAACTCCCTGAAGTTTCACTTGCTGAAAGCGCTCAGACAAGTAGCTTCCTAGAATGGAGACAGAATTTGGAGATAAACCATATGCAGAAAGTTTACTTAATAATATGTCATGTGGCAAACAATCAAAAGCCTTAGAAAGGTCCATTAAAATAGAAGCAACATGTAAGTTCTGATCTAAAGCCATTTTCCAGTCTTCAAGGAGTCGCAGTAGTGTAGTTTGGCATCCATGACGTTTTCTAAATGCACAAAGTGCATTGTTAAAAATACCATCAAAATAGTCAGAAAGTTGTACACATAAAACCTTCTCAAAAACCTTTGACACAGTTGGTAAAATACTACTAACAGGTCTATAATTACTTTTTAACAGAGGGTCTTCTTTTTTATATAAGGGAATGACCTGATTGTTGCATATTGAGGGCGTATGTTGACTCCCTATAGAAATTAATAAAATTACGGGCTCGTCATGTTCAGAGTCACTTAGAGAATACTTTTGTCTAAGTTAGACAATTTGTAGTTGGACAACTGCGTGAAAAATAAGTAAAAACAGATGCTAAACAGAGGTAACCAATGTCTGGCTCAGATCAAATATTAAACCGATCATTCCCACGAAAGAAATAACATTATTTTGATGGCGCAGGTGTTAAAAGTGCAACATTATGTTCATCAAGTATTTTTATGTCACTGTTATCAAGGGAAGTAATTCGCGTGGAGCGACCTGTGCGATACAGTGAGAAAATGAGGGAGGCAATCCTATCACTTAGGACAGAATTGTATCGGTTACTTATAGTTTCATAATATACTTGGAAATAAAAGCGGTAAAGACATAATATACATGTAATATGATTGTAAACTATATAGTGGATGAAGTACAATTACTCCATCTAATGGTAGATTGAAATACTAATACATTTTTAGAACATGAAGGATATGAAGATAAGGATAAGTATTCAATATCAAAGTCCCTAAAATAATACAAAATAGGAGCAGAGCAAACACGGTCTTCAATTCAGTGTATAAATAATGGACTAACAATTACATTTACATGAAAAACGTCAGTCAGCATTTGACTCAACGACAAATTGTATTTGCTGACAAGGTCATTGTATCGACCAAAGAACTTACCAAATGATGACTTTAAACGAGACTGCTGATATTCTTGTTTCATCAACTTGTTTGTCAGTAATATACCTAGATTTATAAATTGTTCATTCGTAGAATCAATGTACCGAATCGAATCGTATCGAATCAACTGAGATATATAAACGCCGCATGCAGGTGATGAAGGTATATTGCTGCATAAGTAAGGGAAGTTAACGATAGAAAAGTTAAAGTCATCACGTTTATCATAGAGCATGGTTGTTAGATTACAATTAACAGCTTTTCAACTAAAATATCTAAGTATGAAACAGATGTGTCAGACTCTTTGGTATTTTTTATCTCAAGCTCACCAGGATATATCGTATCAACATAGAAATGGAAATTACCATTGTTAATTGACAATACGTCGTCGATATATCTAAATGTTGAGTTGAAGGCCACAGCAAGTGTTTTCTTCCTTTCACGCATAAGATTTTGCACAAATTCTGCTTCCTATGAATACAAAAATAATTCTGCTTATAACGGAGCGCAATTGGTACCCATGGGAATTCCAACAAATTGTTGGAATACTTGGTTATCTTGACAACACTTCTATACAAACAAGTGAAAATAAATACTTAGTTATAAACAGAAAACTGATCGCTATGTCAGATTTAAAAGCTCATTAGCTGCTAGGATATCTGACAAGATAATCTGTTTTAGACATACTTGAGAGTAACTAACTTACAACATTTTACCAATGAAAATTGAGAAAACGAACAATAGTAAAGCTCATAAGTCAATTCAAACAATACATATTACGAGCAAAGCAATTACAGACCTCTAAAACATCAGAGGTGTGATATAGGAATGGTCATCCCCTTTAGACCGAACATATTCGCCGTGTGCTCCTTGTCATAATCGAGGAAAAGGGAAAATCCGTCAACAATTCATTTTGTAAAATTGTCTAAACTATATTATTATGAAAAAGTCAGCATTTGACTTGATGATAGATTGTATTTGCTGACAAGGTCTTTATATCTATCATAGACTTTGTGAAATGACAACCTTTGAGGAAATTGTTGATCGATAACTTTTCTCATTTTAAAAATTGTTCATACAGAGAATATACCCTTGTGCTTGAATCAGCTGAGAGACATAACCGCATATGTAGGTGATATTACGATAATAATTTTGCTGCATAAGTAAGGGAAATTGACAGTTGAAGAGTTGAAGCCATCGCGTTCATCGTAAAGCTTTGTTGTTAGGTTACCATAATAGAAATCCTCACGTCCATTGATTTATATCAATTAATGTGAACATTAACTTCCTCTAATTATCTGCAGAGTGACATATTTAACTTCTACTTCGCATGCGTAAAAGTTAATTCTATTATTCATTTTTTTTCTAATAACATGTTCTTGTTCAGCGCAGTGAGAGTTATGCTATATATGTAATGGTGTATCAAATAGATAATAAAAAATATGACAATTAAGTGATAAAGACAAAATAATGACAAAAAAATATGACAATTAAGTGATAAAGAAAAAAAATAGTCCACTGACAGGGGGATTGGGGTGGATGACGACAAACACACACCTACAACAAAGAATACATAATACATTACATAAATATGTAAAATTTGCCAAAAAATATATAAGCCATTTTATAAAAACGTGCTCATGTATGTTCAAATATATATACTAATAAAATATTTCCTTGGCACTTTTGAAAAAAAAATTACGTCTAAAGCAATCAATATATATCACAAGAGATTAGTTTCGTTTAAATGTAACCGTTGATTTCCACAATGCAGATCATCCATTAGTGTCTTGATAGTAAAATTTGGAAAAGCAGTTTTCTACTGAAGGAATTTTCTCTCCAGTGAATGAAAAAAATGCAAAGAATTTCTCAGGAAAAACGAGACAATATCAGTAGTGAGAGGTCCTAAAACATTTGGCATAAATCCCTTTTAAAAAATAATATTCAAGATGTTACCCACGTTCGGCTTGTGTAACAAATTTTGTCAATTACTTTTTTCTGTTTCGTTGAGCAAATCCTTTTTTTTTTTACTATTTAAAGATATAATAATTAAGGAGAAAAAAATATAAAATGTCATAAAAAATGCTGTAATATTAAAAAAAACCTTTTATAAGACAGTTTTACACAATTTATGAGATTATAGCAGCCGACAATAATTTGACTGTACTTTGATTTCATGATTCTGTCATTTACAAACTTTTTAAGGAAAGAAATTCTGACTCTGAATTCATCAAGTTACTTGCAATTCTTTTATTGCTTAACGGAAGAGTTTTAATTACATACTTCTTACTGTCTTTTTTTTTTATTTCCGCATTAATACACAGTGATCATTAAGGGAATGCTTACTCTTTCATGGTGCCTGATCCCACCTGTTTTCAAAGACCTTAGCTGTATCTTTTCAATTATATTGTTTAAGGGACTTTTTAGTATGATATTTATTTTTATTTCTTCTTCTTATATAAATAATATAAAATAAATCATGATGCATAAGAAATTCAGCTGTCATCATATATTATCATTTTATAAGATTACACAATTTCACATCTTCTTTATATTAAAAGGATTTGAGATAGAGAGAGAAAAAATTACCTGAGAGAAAAAAAAATCATTTCTCTCCAAATATATATAGAAGCACTCATTGCTCCAGTTAACAAATGTCATGCATAATTTGGTGTTTTAATGTGGCGTTTTGACAGAAGAGTATTTGTCTCTTTAGTTTTTTGTAATGAAGACCGGTTGAAGCTGGTTTGTAGCTTCTTAATTTAATTAAATCTTGTTAATTAATGTACACGCCAAGGTTGATCCTGTCAGTTAACGCCAACTATCTCGTGTCTTTTACTTTTCTACAGTACAAATGTTAGAATAAGAGCGTTCGAATAACCTGGCACATTTCTAATTGCTTTTTATAATTACTATAGAATTTATAAAGTGCATGGATAATTTGTCAGTAAATTTTTGAATGACAGATAGGAATTACCAGTTCATGTACCCGCAATACAAGCGACCTATTATACAGGGATGTATATCATAATGATTTTAATGGGATTGTTTGATATTTTATTTGTCACAAGGGTAATGCTTTGATTTGAATTTCAGTGAATTAAGTCTACTTGAACGTGTTTTAACTGGTCATAACACGATGATAGGACACATTCGAAAAAATACATCACATTGTAAATTCGATATTAAAGAGAATCGCCTTTGCAATAAAATTAGGTTAAAAAATTTGTCATTTGTCACCAAGATAATTATAATATTTAAAAAACATTCCTGAAAAGTAAACATGTACTGATGACCAAGTAAAAATTAAAATTTAAGAGGATTGAAATGAATTCAACTTTTCCTTTAACAATTGCATGATTTAAATTTATTCAACATGCAACAATACGTATATCCTGCATAAGGTAATATCTCGGCCTTGCTGATTAAATTGATGTTACATGGGTATAAACCAAAAGTTATGAGGTAGTGGTTATTATCATGTTTTCAAGATATTTATTCGTTGCTTGAATTTCTGACTTACCTTCGTTATTCAATTGCAAGATTTCAATTACATATTCTTCCTCTCCTTATTTACGACAAAGGGTCGACAATGAGAGGGTCCTGTCGGTAAGGGATGCTTACTATTTCATGGCACTTGATTCCATCTCTTGCATTTCCTCTGTTTGTCCTACTCTCAGTTTTTATATTTGATTTAGTTGATTAAAACTTGTACAACGTTGATGTTATCACAATTCTGAAGGAATTTGTTGTTGTATGTTTGTGGGTTTATCAGCATTTGTTTTGTGGTTTTGATTTACCAGTATACTCTTTCTACACATATGTTGCATTAAAAGTATTTTATTTTATTACTTTATGAATTGAAAACTTCATAATTTCATTTCTTGTTTAGAATGACATACTTAGATTTATTTTCTTATAATGGATTCTAGAATAAGAAAGTTTACATGTATTTAGATGATTTGGCATTGATCAATTTCGTCAACAAGTGTTCAGGATGTTTTGAAGCCGTTCGGAACAGCGAAGTACATTAATGCATAAATTTCATCAGAAGAATTGGCCAGCTGCAAAGATATCAAATTAATTTTACGTACATGCAATGAAGAAAATTGATGCAAAATTTTAGTGATATACATCCATTTACCATAAGCAGGTTTTGAATTTCTTTTTCTTGTCTGCTAAATGTGAGGATGACGCACAGAAATTAAACAATATAAATACTAAATTGTGAGTAGAGCGAACACATATCTCTGAAAAAAAGGTAGGGAAAGGGTCATTCCCGGTCTTACCCGCTGTCTTTGCATATTTCCTTCATGAAATTTTTCATGCATTTGGTTTAAATTAATATTAAGGTCTTATAATAAAAAATATTTCAAATGTTAATAATTATCCCATCTTTAAAAATAATGTTTGGTTGCCCTCTCCCGAATTGGGGCAAAATTATTCAGTCAGTAGGTAGGTGGAAAAATTGTTTGTTGACAGGTTGAGAGGAATAAAAAAAAGAATATATCGTGAACGTGCAAAATAAAAAAAAAACAAAAAACTGACACCAGCAACTTTTAGTCATTTTCGGTCCGGAGAGGGCAACCAAACAATTTTCTAAGATGCCTTTATCTAATAATTATCTATGTTCATTCAAATTGAGGGATTTGTTAAATATGAAGTAAATTCATTTCTAATGTACCTCAAACTCTCAGTTTTAGTAGTTTACTATCAGTTTAGAAAGACAGAAATAAATTAGAAGAGTCAAATAAATGTTTATGAAGTTATACGTACTACAGTATACTCATGTAAAAATAAAGGAAAATGGTTTTTTTAATGTTTAAATTTATCTATGTTTTGCACATATAAAAACATTTGCTTGCCATTGTTTATTGTTGTTGTTTTTGTATTTTAATTTTTTGTGCGTAAAATTCTACATTTTTCATGCATGGTATGACGAGATACATTCGTGCGAATATTGTCATATAAATCATTTAAAACAAAAACATACTCCATGTTCAGCGCACCATATTTGACATTCATTTATCAGAGTTTTATATCCATCTGCCAGAATGCCTAAATTTAAGACAAAAAGGAAAATTTTATGGAATTCTACTTGTATACCATCAAAACTTTTTGTGACATTAATTAAAATGTTATGTTAATTGAGAACTCGCATCTGCTTTATTAATTCAGGTTTAAATCATACCTATTCAAGAAAGCGGCGCTAATACCGCCCCCTTCATACAAAAGCCTATCAGTGAAAAACAAAAATGTGAGATTTTGAAGTCTCTTTACATAATTAACCTCGCTATAAATCCTAGACCATATCGAGCTTTTACTTCATAACACCAAAAAACCTACTCAGGAGATGCACCTGACAATTCCAGCACTCCTCGTGCTGTGTAGCGTCCTCCTAGCGGCATTTTCACCTCAGGTAAATATGTTCTATTTATTTGTTTTTCTTATTTAAATTATAAAATTATATAATTACTTGTACAGTAGACTTTTATCGGACTAGCATGCAATTTTGGTATGTGATAACCCCTCCCCCCCCGAAAAGTCCAAATGCTTTATGATAAATTTAATCATGTACCAATCCAAATTTACATCCCGATAATGTTAAAAATGAAATCATATTACTTAATATATTTACATGTATATTGAGTCTGATTTCAACTATACCATATAAGCTGAATTTTAATCACGGATTTAATTATGACATTATTAGCAACGGTGTTGAGATCGCTAAAATGAATATTGCAAAAAATAAATTGCGTATTATTTGAAATAGCTTCTTTAGAGAGAACTTTAAAATCGCAAAAATTTAATCCCGCTATAAATGAAATACAATTTTAAAGGACAAATTGCTGAATTTGTGTCGCGCGAAAAAATTCCACCAAAACGGTATTTTGGTACTTCAAACTTTATCCAGAGAACGGTTAATTCTCTGTTTGATTTCAAACCTCAACGGTGTAGAGTGAATGCCTTGAAGACATCGAACACTTATGACTTTACTATTAAAACTACGTCTATCATCTCTGAATAATAATTGAATTTTAAGATAATGAAATATCTATTTTTTATCATTTATTTAGCAGGTGAATGCTGAAAATAATGGAGCCCTCCGAGGTATATATATTGATATTCTATCTATAAACTATTTCAACATCACGGTCCTTTTTCATTAATATTTCTGCATCATTTATATGATACTCCCAATTAGATCAATAAGTGTAGTTGTCTTACGTGTTTTATGTATGATGACAAGTAAGGAATTTGCTTTCAGCACTGAGAAATAAACGTATGGTATCGGGAGGGGGAGTTGCTATTGCGGGGGAAACAGAGCTAAATCCACCCCCACCCCCAGGGGTAACAACAACCAAAGCACCACCAAGACCTGGAAAGAAAGACAAGAAACAGAAAAAAACCAAAAAACCAAAGCAGGACAAGAAGCCTAGAAAAGACAAAAAACAAAAGAAAGACAAGAAACCCAAAAAGGACAAGAAACCCAAAAAGGACAAGAAACCCAAACGGGGCAAACAGGGGAAACGGGGGAGAAAGGACAAAAAAGGAAATAAGGGTGGCAAACCGTGAAGTTGACATTTAATATTCTGAACCATGGTATAGCAGCAAACGTTGAGTGTTTAACAACTGTTTTGATTTATAGTACCTTTTTATGTTTCTGTATTTATTTAATAACATGATTGTTTTCTACCGTAATCAGTACTTGTGGAAAACTGTCTTTCGTTCATAGCTGAGTTTTAGGTTTTAATCCACCATCAATCGAACAGTAATGTAAAATGTAAAATGGTTCATAGATAAAAATTGAAAGATCATTTTTAAGAATTATTATCATTTTATAAAAAAAATCAACTGTTAAAGAATTCAATCAGAGATCAATTGTTAAGACAAATTATGTTTTGTTTTTATAATAACCAAACAATCCTGCTCTAATAACAATGCAACAAAATAAAGATTAAAAAATTGATTGCTTTTGTTTTTCTGTATCTGACTTATCTGAATATGGATCATTTAAAATCAAATAAAAAGTGATTGACAGAAATGAAAATAGAAACTAATGCAAAGTTACTATTATAATAACTTACGAGAAAAAAGTATCTACGATGTAGTCCTAATCTTAGCAATGTTGTTTAATTTTTATTAGGAGTATTTTACCCTATCTTTGGACTTTCAGTAGGGCGTGACTTTCTCGGCGCTACGTAATGGAGAATACTAGTAGATTCTCATTGGTTACGAAATTAATAACATAGGAACTTAAAATTGTTGTTGATAACGATCAGACGACTTATGCCCCATGCATCTCTGTGCCGTGAGAGAACTTTTAATTGGTTATTTACTACACCAGTTGACATTCGGCTGCATTTCTATCATATGTATATTTCAACAGTGAAGGGAAGCTGTGTAAATTTCAGAAGCTAATTAGGTAACGTCGAGAATGCCACGCCTTACTGAAAGTCCAAACTAAGCGTGTAATTCTTCTATTGTAAATGTGTAACGTACCTTTTAAAAATCACTAACTTGGAGACGGCACAACTTGCTGATGGAGGATGCAAATCTAGACCTATATTTGGCACTTAGGTCTACTGAGTAGTGAAGGGTCTTTATTGTGCCAGCGCCTACTTTGACTTATGACACAGGCAATCGCATCATCTCGAGTCTTTCCGTCAGAGGTCGGAAAAACAACCTCGAATGTATTAACATCACCGGATGTTAAAATTTTATACATTTCCTGTTTATTCAAATATAGGATAGACGGAGTTAGAAGTCCCTTCTATGGTATATTTTAGGTAATGTCATTACATTGAATAAAGCTAAACTCCATATTCCACAGATAAAAGGTCTCTATGCATTTATTTCAAAGATCGTGAAAAAGGAGGGTTGTCATGGCGACTACCATATACATTCGAGGTCGTTTTTCCGCTAGTCGGAAAGGCCCGAGAAGTTGCGATTGATGACACAGGTCTTACACTAAAGAATGGCCTCTGCGTTTAACATTGGAATTCGAACCCGTCATGTAAAGATCGAACCCTAATTTCGCGACTCTATCTTTGTCCTAGATAAAATTACAAATAGTTTTAATGTACTTTATTTCTACATGAATGTACCGGTTCTTCAAAAAGGCGCGGTTAAAAAAAATCACGTGCAGGGCGGGACAAATAGCTAGACAGAAGCAGGGGTTGTAGCACGTGGATTGGCGGAATCAAGTGCAAGTAAATATAAGGAATAACTATCAGATTTTTCGATTTCATGACGATGATTAATCGATTGGCTTGCGTGATAATTTAATGCATAAACGCTTTGGCGTTTATGCAAATTATCACGCAAGCCAATCGATTGATCACATCATGAAATCGAAAAATATTAAGACAGTTATTCCTTAAATATAGGATACTCAAATTTGATGGTAATCATGCTTCCGTCATACCTCGTTTTCTTAAAGATGCCCGCGTGGCGCAGTGGTTAGAACGTCTGCTCTAGAGTCGTGAGGTATGGAGTTGATCCTCCTGTCGCGGGTTCGAATCCCACTGTTGACATGGAGACCGGTCCTTCGGATGAGACCGTATAAGTCCCGTGTCGCAGTAGGTGGTGGCACGAAAAAGATCCCTCCCTGCTCAATGTCCCTGAGTGCCGAGTATTAGACAAGATTTGCAGCTCTCCACTTACAAGTGGTGGCGTCTCCATATGAGTGAAAAATTCTCGAGAGGGACGTTAAACAATATACAAACAATCAACCATTCTCTTTAAAAAATTACAATGCAGTGTTTTGCATTTGATAAATATTACCTAAAACGAAATATATGGGGATAAGGAACAGTATTCAGACTCAAAAGTCCATTAAACAATACAAATTTGGAGCCGAACAATCACGGACCTCCAAAACATCAGAAGTGGGATCAGGTACCATGGCGGAGGAAACATTCCCTTTCGACTGCAGAACAGTGATTAAAGCGCTTGCCATGAAATCACTGACTAAGGAGTTGATCCCTTCATCGCGGGTTTCCATTTACAATGTGGGACTAAAAGACTGGCCCCTCAGATAAGCCGGTATAAGCCGAGGCCACGTGTTGCAGTATGTGAATAAATTCTCCAAGGGACTTAAAACAAGTAAACAAACTAAGTTTACCTAATTAACGATTGTAGAACGACCATTATCAAAGACAAAATTTGCTTACAAGGGTGCCAAATCAAATATTTAATATAAGAAGAAACGGACACACATTTCAAGTTTTTATGATGGTTTATTGGCGGCTATGACCATGGCTGCAAGCATTAATGGACACAGTTCCAAGGTGAACTCTTCGAACATATGAACACCCGGCAGTTAAAAAAACGATCATGTTCTTTACTACTTTTTGAATAAATTAAATTGAGAAGTCCATGTGAGGGTTCCTATTTAATTGAATATCTGCTCACTCTAAGGACCAGCAGGTGTGACGAAAGGTGGTATGCTATCTACTTAAAAAAAAAAAAACAAACAAAAACGAAGCCAAAGACATACGGAAATGAAAGAACAAGGTACGGTTTCTATTAGGGATGTAAACGAGTACCCGGTTAACCGGGTACTCGATCGAACGTCTGAGTATCGAATACGAAAATCGGTACTCGGTTACTCGGATGTATATTTTTAAATATTTGTAAGCTTATTTATTAATGCATTAAAACATCTGTTTTAAAACGTAAAATGTTCATTGCACTTGTACATACAGTAATAATTACGGATTCCTAAGCCTCTAAACGACCGTTATCGCGCGTGGCAGTGTTTATACAGTAATTATATAGTGACCAAGCACCTGCTACCTACCTGGCTTTTCTCACCTTCGACTGTCTTCTACCCTTATGTTTAGTTTGCTTTAATTATTTGTTTTCATTTAACATCGTTTAAGGTCCACTATATTTTGATAAATTAAATCTCCAAGAAGCCATAAATTCTCGGGGAAAGAGCCAAACGATATTGCACGTGCGATTGTTGACATGGATGCGTTTGATTACATGCCAATTAATGCAAATGGTTGAAGGCAAATGCTTTAAAAATCTTACGTACATCGTTGCTCCAAACTACAACATACCGTATCGTAATTCTATAAAATCTAGGATCAAATTGAAAAGTGTACGAAGATCGTATATATCCGCTCTGTTTATAGGATAACTTGATCAAGTTTATTCCGTACATGTTGCTCAGACAACTTATCACTTGGACGTCAAACGCACCAAAGAGTTACATTACAATTACGGAACAGAATTCATTTTTTAAACAAAAACACAGTGAACCATTTATGATTTTATTTCTCGTATTTATCTGATAAATAAATTGAACTTTAAAAAATGTTAAATTAAATTTCGTCGGGTACAAAGTGGTCATAATGGTTACAACGCATTTGCAGGTAACCTTCGGTCTTATTTCTACAAGAGTTTACTATGTTTTACAGCTATCAATTAACTTGTTCATATTTATTTAGACTCTTACCGAGTACCCGGGTACTCGATCGGAAAAACGTCCGAGTAACCGAGTATTAAAAATTGACCGATTTGACATCCCTAGTTTCTATACGAACCTTGTCCTGTATTTCTTCTAAAATATGCAAATAATATAAGAAATTAAATTAAAAACCATCCTTTCCGAATTATTGAATTTCCATGCAGTAAAAAAATACAAATCATTTTTCCAATGTGACCTCCCAAATGCTTATTGTGGAGTCATGAACTTGCATTTCCCCATATTTTCATACAAACGTTTTCTGAACGCATTGCATCAGGATGATTGACTGATCGTCTCCTGGAGTAATATTCCTGAGAGTAATATAAACTTATTTCCAGACGATAAAAGCTGTGGATCTTATTAAATCCCGCACGACTTGCCTCAGGCAAAGGCAGTGCATTAATAACCAGCAAAAATCCGGTTCTTTCAGGTTTCATCAGAAATATCCATGTTTTACATTTTTAAGGCCGACCCTTCATGAACTCTCGGTGTTCTACCTTGGAGTACATTATTACAGCTTTGCAATTAATTAATAGCCATTCTCTGTAACCACTTGAACTTCGTTGCCACGCATGGTCACCGATTTTGATGACACTTAACCTATGCTTAGTACTTGACACCAGAAATAAATATCAAACAAAATTTCGTTGCTATGTGTCTCGGTTGCTATGGCAACAACCGGAAATTTTGAAAAATCGAGATTTTCAGTCACTTTAAATCTTGACTTTGGCTTAATAAAATTTAGAAAAAGCAAACAAACCATTCTCACAAAAACATGACACCTTCATGTTACTTATACTGTAAAGAAACTGTTTAGAATATATCTCTAAGTAAATGGTAACCAAGGGTTCATTTTGAATACATTTGAAATGCTGAAATATGCTGAGAAGCACTCCGTATTCACTAATGGTAGGTATTGCTACTTTGGAGTGTTACCATGGAAACAAAGTACCAGTTCTTAAAAGTGAATTATTTTTCGCTGCATTAAGAATTAAATTGCCATTTAATCAAGAAACAAATTAAAGGACTCAGCTTGAATAGTACTTCTCTGTTAGAACTGAAGTTGATATCATATATTGATAAAATTTGATGAATAAAACAACACTGTTGCTATGGTTACTAAGAAGGGAAAATGTTCGATTTTGTGAACTTTATATCAATATTAAACACTGTGTGCCAACTTCTTGCATCCACTTAGAGATTGGATGATAGTCAAAATTAAAAGTCAAGTTACCTGTTAATAATATTAATCATAAAAGTTTTGGGAATCTACATTTAATGGTACGTATCCAAGGAAAGAAAATATTTTTCAGGTTTTTAAGCATATACTTTCTGCTTATTTCCATAGCAACGCTCTATTTAAAGAATCTAAACTGAATTTTTTCAAATGGGAAAACTTGGAGCACACCAACATCTTATAAAATTGATCATTTGTTATGAGGAAATGTTCTTTTTTTAAAAGATAGGATCAGATTTAAACATACAGAGTGTTACTTTGAAGGCTCTCTGTGGTATAAAAACCTTGGCAACCATTGTCAACCAAAATAAAATATCATATTTTGTTCTTGGTATATGTTTTTAAGGCTCTTTTTTCTATTATTTGGTCACATTTCATCCTATAATTGCTTTTTATTTTTATGTGTATGACTTTACAAAATTCAATGAATATTTTTTTTACTTTCGAATACTTTGTTACCATAGCAACGTATTTAATAGTTGATGTACCAAACATGTTTATCATGCATTTGAGACATCTGACCTTCAACTTTTGGAAACAGTCATTGCCAAGTGTTTGCTTTGCCGCAAATGGTAACTATGGGGCTCTAAACATGTTTAAAAATGCCATTTTTCGAACTTTAAGACACGTTGCCATGGTAACTATAAAACATAGCAACCAATTTTTGCCTGATTTCAGTTTAGGGTATCAATGACTTTTATCGTAGAGAGTTTGGAGAAATTCTGAGACTATGCGTGCCACAGCTCCTATATAAAATTTCAAATCATTACAGAGAATGGCTCTTAATACCAAGATCATATCCAGATGGCATTTCGCTATTTTAATTATGCTTCCATATATTTTATTTTCCTATAACATGTATAGAGCAAACATTTTTTTTTTCAAAAAACTTCTACATAAGTAGAAAAACACTTGCTTTATTTTTCAACTCGACATTCAGATATATACGAGGGTCTTTAGAAAAATACGTAGATAATGTTGCCCTTCATCATATTATTTTTTATACAAGATTAAAGATCGACACAGTTTCATATGTAAAACATTTATTGTATCGATTTGTGAAGTTTCATTACATTTGATAAAATGAAACTCATGTTAGCGAGTTTTAAATGCAACATGTTTAATCGCCATTGAGCACGGATAAAACATTGTAACATCAAAAAACAACGTCGAAAATGTTTTCTAACACTTATTCTGTCTTACCATTTTATAGCGTCTTTTGGCAACTTCACCATTCAGAGAAATGTATCCACAACACTTTACACATAGTTTGCTTACAATTATTCGAGTACATTAAGTTAGATTGTCGATGTTTTCAAATTCTTTACTGCGTAACTTATAATGCTTTCACAAGTTCCGCAACAATTAAGCGCATTTCACATTTCATGACGTTACTGATTTGACAAGATTTTTTACTAACATCTATTTCGTTGCAAACTGTCCTTCGTCCGATTCAAAGGTTCTTCCACTTATAAATACTCTTTTCCATTATATACAAATGCACTGCTCATTTTTAACATATATTTCCTGATTCCTACAGCATTTTCGGAGGTTGTTTTAAAGGTTTCCCTAATGCTTTACAAAATTTTATAGCCACTCGCTGCTCCGTGACGTCTTTCAACATGTTTTTTTCTTTTTTTTTAATCAAGTCTATATGTCTTTAAAATTCGATTTCTTTTAAACGATGCAATGTTTTATCTCTTAGCCTCCGAAGTAATGAAACAATAATTCATTTAAACAATTAAATTTAATTTAATTTAAGCGCCATTTATTAGAGGTATTGCTATAAACATATAAAGTGTATAATTAGTTCATAACTCTTTTGAAATGTTTTTTTGCTGTCTTAAATTTTTTTTTTTTTTTTTTTTTTTTAAAGTTTATGAGCACTAAGATATAATCCATTTTTTTTTAACTCAAATGATTTGAATCTGTCGAAGAATGTGTACCGAATTTGGTTATAGTATGACTTCGAATAAAAAAAAAAATTATGGCGAAAGTCAACGAACTTTTTGTATGACCCTCATCATGCTCATATAAAGTACGTTTTGTCAACTATCAAAGTCACTTCATTTCACATGTCTTATCGATGTATCTTAGTGTCATAAAAAATAGTGAAATAAAATACACTAAGAAACACACACTAAAACTTGTGAATTGAAGTGACTATGCTAGTTGACTATTGTGTTTTTGGAATAAAATACACAACAAAATCTACCAGACTTGTTATACCCCATCTCTTATTCGCAACTCCTTTTTAACCACTGAATGTTTAATGAGACTTTCACAGAATCTTTGTTAAATAGTGCAATTGTGCACCTCCTATATTACTTTTTGATAGAAAACGTATTTGGGGTTTCCCAGAGCAAAACATTGGCACATTCATTTTTTCTATAATATTGAAGGGTACCTATCTCTTATCTGGAACTTCTCCTATACCACTGAATAAAATTTAATGATACTTTCACAGATCCTTTATTACCATAATACCATTGTGCACCTCCTATTTTTCTTTTTGATCTGACACTTATTTAGGGTCTCCTAGTGCAAAACTCAGACTTTGCCTTTTTAACCATATGGGAGGGGAAGCGGGGGATATAATTTAGTGAGCTTATTGCTCACAGTGCCTCTAGTTTTATATTCGGATGTTGTACTGACTTTAGACAATGGTCCAACTGACAACTAATTTGAACGACAAAGTATATAACTTCAGATTTTTAATCTTCTACTTTCTTTGATGATTGGGTATCAATATTCTGCTATCATCTGCATATATATATATATATTAACGTCTCTCAATTTCTTCGATTATCCAGCATATGATTTTAGCTCGATCGGTTTTACATGTAAGACACGGGTAGGAAGCTGACAGATAAGTTGATGCAACTGAAAATTAAATAACCTCGTAAAAGGTAAATTCTCTATAATTACTAGCTTGTTTACAAAATTTACTCTTTGTTTGGTCCTAAACTCAATATATTAGGTGTATACAAAGTACATGTGCATAAAAATATAGGTAGATTCCAATACTTTGTAAATTTCTTGAAACTAATTCATTTCAAGTTTTATACATGCAGAATGATAACTGCAAATTACTGATAATTTTAAATTTTGTAAATAATATAATATACAATAAATAGCTGTAAAATCTGGAGAAATTTATTCGCAGATGAAAGTAATGTTTGAAATAAGAAAAAAAAAACAGTTAATTTTTCGCCAATGTATCTGCTTTCAAATTATTAGCATAAAAATTACTTATTTCGTTTATGCATTTAAACTTTCACCTATAGTAGGAAAGATCAGTCGAATTTTTATGGTTATAATTCCAATGGTTTCTCATCGTACTTTATAAACTTATTTTCAACAACATAAGATCTCACATCAATTTGTCTCTTTCACTGATAGGGCATGTTTTACGACTCATTTAAATGCACCCAAGTTAAATAAGTATTTGCTATAAATTTGAAAAAAAGATTCATAAAATGTGTTAAAACAACATTTCCTATACGACGTATTTTTGCAAATAAATTAACTGGAAAAGTTTAAGATTTGAACACAATGTTTGGGCAATGTAGATGGGCATCAGATGTGCATTTGTAATCTACCTTTATTTACTAACGATAATTACCAATTTATATAACTTGTAGATTTTTTTTCCTTTAAATCGATTACTGTTCTTCATCTTCACCTTGTTAATTTCTAAATTAAAAAAAATTCTATTGTCGGTAATATTGATAATGGACTGATTGATTGTTTGTTGTCTAACGTCCTTCTCAAGAATTTTTCACTCATATGGAGACTCACCACTTGCCGATGGAGAGCTACAAATTTTGTCCTATACTTGGCACTCAGGGCCATTGAGCAGTGGGGGATCATTTTCGTGCCAACACTTACTGCAACAAGGCACCTCAGTTTATACGGTCTCATCCGAAGAACCGGTCTCCACTTCCCACGGTGGGACTCGACGTTAGGGCGTTAGGATCAGACGCCTTACATCTGACTCTAAAGCAGACGCTCTACAAATGCGCCTCGCGGGCGACTATTGATAATGGAAAATGAAGGCCTATTTCTTTTACTAAAATACTGAAGATAACGACCACTTATCATGCTCAGAATTTAAAAGTTACAAAAGAATACAAAAAAGAAGATACACTTTGGCCTTTATTTTACCGAAAAAAATAATTGTTTTCCCGAATTTATGACATTGGGTTCAATATGAGTATACGGAAGTGATAAATAATGAAAGAATAAGGCATGGAGGAGAACAATTTCTAGAAATATGAAGGTAATTAATTTGGTGCATATCTAAGTTTTATGCAGCAAAAACTCAAAACGGCTAATTTCAAGGGTTATTTGCCTTAAGCAAACATTGTCCACAGCCATCGCCAACTTCGATTTTGCGGTATGTTGATAAAATCACATTTCTCAAGACCTTTTTGGGCAATGCATGTCTTCTTAATTACATGTAACTGAAAAAAATCCACCATATATTGATATCTTCTGCATCTTATAAAGAAAATAATGATGAAAACACATGTTCATGACGTCATGATTAGCATTTCGGAGCTCGAGGTCAATTTAAAAAAACGATTTGTAAATTCTTAATGCATGGAATTCATAATATTCAGTGAGGAAGAATTTTAATTTCATACATCATTTACATATTTTAGGGGGAAAATAGGACCAGATTTTTATTGAAAACGTTCGTCGTTTATTAAACCAGAGCAATCAAGGATCCCAAAAAACTTCAGTAGTAGGATCAGGTGACATAATGGAGTAAGCAGCTTGTCACTGTCGATTCGTCATGTTACGTTTTTTTTTTTAAAATTTAGTCTTACAAACTATGATATGGGTATTACATTTTAAAAATATGAATGTGAAATACACTTTAACCGGTACCATACGTTATCATTATTATATTTTTAGAAAAAAAATATATTATTTTGCTTGCAGGTTTCAATACGAATAATAAACAGTAAAGAGGCTATATGGAAAAAACACATACATGTATTTTCTTCATACGCTACAATATAAACAATGTTATGTTCTTAAAATACGAGGGCCGTTCAAAAATTACGCGGACTGTGCTATTATTTACTCTTACAGACGTCATAGAGTTATGAAATTTCACAGAAATATGTATCTTAAAGATTCCAATAAATTTTGGACAAAATTTCTGTATTTTAAGAAAATTCTACTAAAATTATCGGTATATTGATATCGCTGATGGAGAGGTACGGACCACGACAAAAACTTTGAAGCAAAAGCATGCGGAATCCAAAATTTAACTCATTTATTTTCTATAATTCTCAATAATTTTCGACAATTTTCTCAAATGTATCTTTAAATTGTTCTATTATTATGTATTTGGATTTCTGGCATGATATTTGAAGTACTAATAGAAATATAGTGATTTTCCCCTGATGCGATTCCCGTGAAAACGACTGTGAAAATGACGTCTCGTGAATTGACGGCGCACTACACTTTAGTTAAATTATGTGTAATGCTCGAGATATCGCCAACATAGATCCTAAGTATGCATAATAAAACATGTAGTAAACTAGGGTATTCATGACATTCGTCCACAAATAGCAAAAAGCAATTTTAGACCATTAGACCTCTGTGAAATGGCTATACGGGAGGACGGGAAGAAGATTATCAACGAAAACTTTATCCGGACTGTAAAGAACGTGATTGAGAGTCACCAATATCACACTATATCTCATAAATACCTGCAGTTTTTGGTTTTAAAACAAAAAAGAATATTCTTTACTTGTTTAATAGATTTTAAGTTTGACAAGAAATGGTGTTTGGCTGTTGAGTAGATAAAGTATCTCAAACTGTACAGGTACTCTTGGGAAAATGTTGAGAAAATGAAAGCTCAATCACATATTTTTTTATAATGCTGCTCCGTGACTAAATGATATGTCCTGAAAAAACACTCAAATTTGATACCAATTTACAACATTTTGATATGAAATTTTGTAGACCATATAAGTAAAAATAAATATTATGTGCGATATTTTGCCCGATTATGTCGTCAAATATTTTTTCTGTGCAGCAAGTCCGCGTAATTTTTGAACGACCCTCGTAAAATGGAGATAAGAATTTTATATCAATAGTTCATTAGAGAAGTTTTTAGCACAATAAATCAGCAAATCAACAATCATGAGAGGAGGACGAAAAAAGTGGTTAGGTTAATTTATTTAATACAGGAATTGACAAAAGGTTAATACCACAGAATATTGGACCATGCCGGTGTATACAGTATAAATTTGAAATGAAATTCGAATTAAATCCTCCTAACTTCAGCAATGTCGTTCATTTGCTTGTTGTGTTTTGCAGCTCTTTTATTTTATTCCTGGAAACATTTTTTAAAAAATAATTTTTCAGAAATAAGAGTCTTGATGAAAACTTATAGTTGTAAGGTAAATGTGCATTTGTTTGTTTGGAAAAAAAAAACAATGATCAGAGAATTATCTTAGAAGAATTTAATAAATATGTCATGATTTTATGAGATTTGCTAATTGTACAGTAGGTGTTAATTGCAAAGGAATGTTTCATGATGTTTCTCAGATTATACATATAGTTTTACTGTCACATATAATTATCAAAATTGAAAATATTAGGTTTTATTGCCCTTGCGAGTTTTTTGATGTTTTTGCAAATAATTATAAAAATTAACAGATAAATTAAGGAAAATAGTTTGAGAAAGCCAATAACTAACGTTCATTGGCTTTTCCCATTCCACAAACATTAATCTGTTTACCTTTTTGAAGAAATAGACAATACTCTTAATAACTTGTCTATCCATTTAATAATCAAGTCTTGAAATGAAATATACAAATAAAATCATATGATGTTTACAAATATCCTTTGTGTTATCATTGGTATAAGCTTGGAGATGAAGTCCCAGGAAGACTATAGCTAATCCGAAAAGCTTAGGTGTTCACGTTATGTTAATGATACACATTTTCACAATGACATGAGATTTTTCTCTTATATGGAGACACCACCTTGTGCCGGTAGAGGGCTTCAAATTTTGTCCTATACTCGGCACTCAGGGCCATTTAATCAGGGATATTTTTTCGCACCAGTGCCTACTGCGAAAGAGGACCTTGGTGTATACAATCTTTTCCAAATGACCAGTCTCCATGTCTCGCATTGGATTCAAACCCGCGGCGTAAGTTTTAGCTTCTTACTCCGCGACTCCAGATCAAACGCTCTAACCACTGCGCCACGCGGGGTGGCTCTAAATATGTTGCCCATTGATGATATAGTTCATAAGTTATCTTAATTATGGGTACATGTACTTAGAAAAGAAGATGAAGAAGTTATTACAACAGTCAGAAATGAGAAGGGTGTCATGAAAAATCGAGTGTAAACGAAAGAAAGGTAACTCTAGGATGGTTGAAAAGTATTAATAAGTGTTTAACGGATTGAAAATCTGAAGAGATAATATTTTCTTTCCTTTTATATAACATTGAAATTATTCCAAGGTCCGATAGCCCTTTTCCCCACACTTCTTATTTCTTGTATTCATAGGCGAAACCCACTTCTCGATCCTTTAGAGGTTTTTCATTAATACTTAAATGTTAACTTTTCTTTGTCAATGTTTGAGAACTTTTTGCATGTCATTAATTGTAGAATTTTATTTTTTCCACCCCACACAAAAAATTTTGCTGCATCCCTGCAATAAAGCTTTTTTTCGCCAGCAAATCAACTTTTTATTCCAGAGTTAGCCCTGATGTAGTCTTAAGAGGTCACAAAGCCGTATTCTACAACATAAAATCAGGCAGAACTCATTGCCGATCAAATATATTGCTAAAATTAACAAGTAATATGGTACTTAATTTGCTGAATATTACAAAGGCAAAACTTTCGAAATAATATTTGAATATATGTAAACTGTACTTATATTTTATCATATATATAAAAGAAGTAAGAGGGGATTTATATGGAACGCTATCACTGCCTTATAGCATACAACTATGCATTTATTATGTCAATTTATCATTACGTGATGTGAACATATCTTTACGTTATGTCCATTTTTTATGAGATGATGTAAATATATCTTAACATCATGTCAATGCTGCATTACATGAAGTAAATACATCCTTTCATTATGTCAGCACTTCATAACTTGAAGTAAAAAATTCATTATGTGAAGTGATAATGTGTTTACATTGTGTGAAAACTTTATCACGTGAAATGAACGTTTCTTTACATCATTTCATTTCTTTAATATGTGAGGTAAAAATTGCATTACGTGAAGTAAATTGTGTTTTATAATTAAGGTCTTCCGTCTTCACGGAAGACCTTATAGTGATTCTATTGTTTCTTATTATTATTCTTCTTATTATTATTATTATTCTTTTTTTTGACAAAATTTTGTGCAGGCGATTTCTCGAAAACTATTCAGCGGTTTTTCATGAAACTTTCACCAAATATGTGTCGTTATATGAAGTTGTTACATCCGAAAAGAAATTTGGAAAATTCTCTTCTGGTGCCAAGTTATGGACAATTTTCTGATTTTAAAATGCGATTTTGTCGCCCCTTTTTTTCGAAAATGGCTAGGTATATGATGTGGAGACTTATTGGAGATGATAGATCATGAATTTCTGGTTTGCAGAATTACCTTTTCGTGCGTCGTCAGTACTTCCGGTCGTTACGAGATGCAAATTAAAAATAATCGTATTTTCTAACTTTTTTGTTTTTCAATATTTTTCATTTATTTTTGGTATGTTAATAGAAACCCTCCTCATAATGCTTACTATATAATTTGTTTGAATGTTGATAAATCTAAACTCTAGATATTAGCATTCAAAAATCTGAAGCGGGTCCAAAATGGCGACTGTCTCAGTCAACGCCGACATTTCGCAATAGGGGTTTACGGAGGCAGCCGAGCGTTTGCTTGAACGAAAGTAACATAAGAATAAATGAAATATAAAGGAGTACTTGGACTGTCACGTCGTAGTTTCGTTGCAGTTCTGTGTTAAACTAACGTCTTCTATAATTGGTTTTGGCTGGCTTTCAAAGTAGAAAAAGAAAAGACTAAATGTGCAAATGAAATTCGATACCTAATATCTTTTGTGCATCACGGAAAAACAGATCTTAAATCATACTTATAAGTAATACTTTCTCAAAAAAGAATATCAATTAATAGTGTCAGTATATATCTTAACCATTGTTTTTCCTATACACATTTGTGTCATAATAAACTAATAAATAATACAAAAATAAGAAAACGATTTTTTTTAAAGATCGCTTCATGGAGTTTATTTGAGCATTCTTGTCTCAAGGACCTGATTCAAGTTATTGAGCATAAATGATATCTGATTCCTTAACCGTCGTAGGGCGAGCCATGTTCTTCGGCGAAACTTTTCAACCTTTTCCGATTAACTAATCGGGATAGTTCACTTTGGGGATAAACAGGAAATTGAAAAAAAATCATAACCGTTTTACCGCTTAAGTGTTACATGCATATATACAATATGGAATTTGTAAAATGTTTTAAATATACTTTCTAAATCTCGAATCTTATGCTATAAGAACGTTCTTTTTTTAATTTCATTGAAGCTATCACACCTATTTAATAGAAAATTCCAAAGAAAAGGCGCAAGATTAACTCGTGGCGTTTGGCGCTAAATTTTGAATAGTGACCCGCCTTTCATAATTTTAAGAGAGAAGCACTGTTTCCTTAATATATTCAAGTAGATTTAGAGTAGAGGTCCCGATAGCGTAATATTTAGTGCTTTGGAATTTCCTGCTGGCGACTTGGGTTCAATCCCCCTTGTGTGCAAATCTCTTTTTTTTTTTTTTTTTTTACTTTTTTTAGCTCGATTTTACGTTTTCTTTCCAGAAACGGACGGAAGACCTCTCGTTGCTCGCAACGAGTTTCATATCTAGTTAAACTTATTATTACATGAAGTCAAAAGCCCATTCCTTTTTGAGAGTGTATATTTCTATTATATCAAAGCATTATAACGTGATATGGATTTATCTTTATTTTACGGCGAGGGCATCATGATGTGAGGTGAACACATCTTACCTTTATGTCAGTGCTTTATTACTTGGTGTAAAAAGTGTATAACATAATGTGAACATATCTTTATATTATATCAAAACTTTATTACATTATGTCAAAGCTCCTTTCCGTGATGTGGATATA